>NC_073381.1:14267770-14567770 GCF_028641065.1 Leucoraja erinaceus
TTCACCTCCCGAAGTAAAAAAACTTGCCCCACAGAATGTGAATCAATTTCTTTCAGTGTAGAAACAAGGAAATGCAGATGCTGGTTTACCAAGGAAAGATACAAAATACTGGAGTAACTCAGCACGTCAGGCAGCATCCCTGGAGAACATGGATAGAGATGTTTCAGTTCGGGGAGCATTTTCAAATTGATTTGGTCAACTTTTTTCCATCAACTTTTGATCTACCCGCCATTTTCCCTATTATATGGCATCTGCCATGTCCTTGCCCACTCTGTTAGTCAGTCTACATCCCTCTGAATCGGTTCAGCATGTCTTCTTACAACCTGCACTGCCACCCAGCTTGGTATTATCAAACCAGGATATGTTACTTTTGGTCCATCAAATTTAGGGATAGATTAGAGTCATACAGTGTAGAAACAGGCCCAACTTGCCTACGCTGACCAAGATGCCCCATCCACCAGCCTGCATTTGGCCCAAACCCCTCTAAACCATTCCTATCCATGTACCTGCCCAAATATTTCTTAAACATTGGGATAATACCTGCCCCAACTACCTCCTCCAGCCTCCTCATTCCATGCATCCAACACACTTTGTGTAAAAAAGTTGCCTCTCAGGTTCGTATTAAATCTTTCCTCCCTCGCCTTAAAAGCTTTTCCAACAACATTCTATGCTGCTCTATACACAGAGGAGGAGGACTTAACTTTCTGGTGCCTTTCCCCACTGTGGAAATTTTTGATTCTGACGTTTGTGTTGAACTCTATAATGTGTTGTGTCCATTTTCTTTATTTTTTTAACCTTTTTTCTATGGTTTGTATGGAAACTTATTATCTATTTCATGTAAAGCACTTTGGTGTCAATGCGAGTTGACTTAAAACGTGCTATATAAATAAAACTTACTTACTTACTTACTTACTTACTATACACCAACCTGCGCTGTGTGATATGATTTCTGCTTTCTGTGAGTTCTGCTGCAAGTCCTTTCCTGTCTCTGTCTCACTGGCTTTCAATAAATGAATCCCATTCTGGTTTCACAGGGAGACAGCAGAATGAGTTTGTTACACATGTCGTTACTGGGTCATTAACAATCACGAATGAGCCAATTTTTTTAAAGCCTGGCCTAATACTCATTGTTTTAGAGGGGGTGTTGAAGCTCAGACCATTTCTAGACCATTTTGTATTGACAGTACAGCACGTCTGTGGAATCTGCAGATTGTGTCAGAGACTTGAACAAGCTCTGAGGGCAATTTCACATAAAGAACAGGCTGATTTACAAGCCCATGATTTTCCATCAATTAAAATGGAAAATTAAAATGAACTCCAACACCTCTTGAGTGAGCAGTGCGGATGACTGACAGTTTTAAACGTAATGACTATTTTTTGCGCTGCATGGTGTGATCATTAGACCCGAAGTTTGAGCGTGCCAGATAGATAACAACCTTTTTGTACATGGCCTTTAAAAACTCCCAACTGATCATTATGCACCAGGGAAGAGATTGTTGGAAGCGTCTCTCCATTGGCATTAACATTACTAGCAGACAACTGCAGCTAAAGGTCTGAGGTTAATCAACAGCACAATTGGCAGGCTGAACGTGGAATGAGGGTAGAGTTACAGGGAACTGCAGATGCTAGAATCTTGAGCAATGCACAAAGTGCTGGAGTAACTCAGCCTGTCAGTCTGCATCTGTGGAGTGAATGGATAGGTGACGTTTCGGGTCGGGAGCCTTCTTCAGACATAATTCAGTCCCTTCTTCAGAGAATGATCACAGCTGGGAACCATATGCACTAGCCAACTCTCCACCCCCGTCCCACACCCCCGATTTGTACCACATTACGCTTTCTACAGTGGTATAATCCGGTACAAAATGCAACACGTGCCTCTCTTTATGGCATTCATTTTTTACCACTTCCTGTTCAACGGGATCTGGGGGTCCTTGTACATCAGTCTATGAAAGTAAGCATGCAGGTACAGCAGGCAGTGAAGAAAGTGAATGGTATGTTGGCCTTTATAACAAGAGGAATCGAATATAGGAGCAAATAGGTCCTTCTGCAGTTGTACAGAGCCCTAGCGAGACCACACCTGGAGTATTGTGTGCAGTTTTGGTTCCCTAATTTGGGAAGGACATTCTTGCTATTGAGGGAGTGCTGCGTAGGTTTACAAGGTTAATTCCCCGAATGGCGGGACTGTCATATGCTGAGAGAATGGAGCAGCTGGGCTTGTACACTCTGGAGTTTAGAAGGGATGAGAGGATATCTCATTGAAACATATAAGATTGTTAAGGGCTTGGACACGCTAGACGCAGAAAACATCTTCCCGATGTTCAGAACTAGGGGCCACAGTTTAAGAATATGTAGTAAGCCATTTAGAACGGAGACGAGGAAACACTTTTTCTCACAGAGAGTGGTGAGCCTGTGGAATTCTCTGCCTCAGAGGGCGGTGGAGGTGAGTTCTCTGGATGCTTTCAAGTGAGAGCTAGATAGGGCTCTTAAAAATAGTGGAGTCAGGGGATATGGGGAGAAGGCAGGAACGGGGTACTGATTGGGGATGATCAGCCATGATCACATTGAATGGCGGTGCTGGCTCGAAGGGCCGATGGCCTACTCCTGCACCTATTGTCTATTGTCTATTGTCTATTATTAGTTTTTGGACAACTCTCTGACTCTCTTTGTAACTGTTTGTCCATTTAAATCCAATTGATTTAATCCAAAATTAATTTTATTAAAAGAAGGAATATTAAGCAAGGTTTTGCCATTGGTTTTTCAAGAGAGCGTGAGAGAGAAGTTGCATTTATATAGCATCTGTCACAACCACTTGATGTCCGTCCCAATGGGTTCTCTAATTGGCCGAGTTCTTTAGTCAAGGTCATAGTTTTTGGAAAAGATTATTTTATCATGTTAAAGCTATCACAGAATTGTAAAATAAGGACCAGTATCCATTTATTTTGCCTTCTTGATCATTATAAGACACAATCACAATAGATTTGCTGTTAACTAAATATAGCAGTCAGTCCCTATTAATCAGCAACCAACATTGATCAATGTAGTTGAGAACTTTAGTACCAGGGGACACAGCATTAAGGGCCTGTCCCACTTGGGTGTCATTTGCATGTCATTTACCAGACATCCATAAAATTGGTTGGCGCGTAGTGACGCGCGCATGGCGCATGGCGCGTGGTGAGTCCTGGTGGCTTATGCACTGATGCGAGGCAACGCACGGCGCCACAGGATTTTGGAATGCTCAAAATCCTCACACGCCACCTGTGTGACGTATCCCTAGTGCATGCTGACGTACTGATGGCGTACGCTGACGTATGCTGACGGACTGGCGTCTTACGTGTAGCGCGTGGTTACGCATAGTGATGCACAAACATTGCCTAAGATGATTTATTATGTGTCACCGTGCGTCAACGTCTGTAACCATGCATTGCCCGTAAGCCGTCGGCGGGCCATTTGCACGTCATTTGAGCACCGCACCACGTGACCACCCGGGTATAAAATGCGCGTGGTTTTGAAAGTTTTTCACTGGGAAAATGCTTACCACAGAGATCGGACTAAGTACGAACGACATCGCAAATGGCTCCCAAAAGAAGCAGGGCCCTCAAGAGCACTTGGCGCGCAACTGTCGTACTGCTTGACGATTTTTACGCGACAGTCACTACCAGTCTGTTGCGTAAATGACACGCGAATGACTCCCAAGTAGGACAGGCCCTTTTAGGATAAGGCATCAGCCATTTCTAACTGAGGTGTGGGAGAAGATATATCAACAATGTTAGCAGTGCGATGGACCAGAGGCCATAACCTCTGAAAAAATGGGCCTACCTTTAGAAAGGAGGTGGGAGGAAATTATTTTGTCAGAAGGTGGTGAATCTGTGGAATTCATTTACTACAGACAGGGCAGGTCAATGGATATTTTTAAGACACAGATTGGCAGATTCTTGTTTAGTATGGGTGTCAGGGGTTGTGGGGAGAAGGCAGGTGTATGGTGTTGAGAGGGAAAGAGAGATCAGCCATGATTGAATGGTGGAGTAGATCTGATGGGCCAGCTAGCCTAATTCTGCTCCTATGACTATTGAACACACACACTCACTCACACGCACAGTGCTAGCAGGTAAATGGTGCAGTGGTGTAGCAGCTGATATTGCTGCCACACAACTCTTTGATTGCTTAAAGTGTGTAGGTGGCTGGCAGGACAATCAGGGGACATTGTTGGGCCTGTGAGAAGGAATAGATTATAGACAAGTGTCTGAGGTAATGGAACTGATGGGAATGCAATGAGAGTCGGCATAGACTCGATGGGTTGAATGGCTTATTTTGATGTCATAAGGAAGTATGAAATTTAGACAGTGGTGAAAGTATTTATGGGGAATGGAATAGGTAGAGGTGGAACAAGAATTCAAATTCTTGTTTGAGGAAATGGCATAATGAATATGGATTGTATTTAAACTGGATCGAGGTCTTCCTGATTGCATCAGTTAAAATATTAGGCAAGTAATTGCAATGCCACTATTGTATCAGTGGCTTGTGTTTTTGGGTGGATATCAATGCAAAAGGACCAGTATAAAGCAAGTGCAACATTGCTGAAAGATTTGAGATTCTGACTGACCCTTTCTCAGAGGCCATTTCACATCTTGTCCATCATACGGTGTAACCAAGAGGAAAAAAAATGTACATTACATAGTGATTCTCCAAATTGTATGCAACACCTTGAATTGCATAAAACTGAATTATAATGGAAGACAGATTGGAATAGCAAAGGTTCAGGGGTCAGATACACATATCGATCAATGTAAGTCGTGTGAACACCAAATCCAATATATGGGTATATTAACTTTCCGATGCATGCCCACTTAACAGAGAATTACAATTGATTCATCATCAACAAGACAACATATCAATATAACTCATCAAACATTTACAATATGAAGCAACTCAGGAGAAGACTGGTTCTTAACCGTGAAATTAGAATGATGTCCTTTAGGGGGGTTTCACCGGTAGAATACCCTGATGCAGAGCAGCCAAAGTCTTGAATCCAACCCTTCAAAAAGTTGTTAGGCTTGGGAGTGTCAAGTGAAAGTTTCAAACTAAGACTGGTACTTTTTTAATGAGAGGCACAAAATACCACAGATGCTGATGATCCGAAACATAAACCAAAACTGCTGAAAATCCAGAGTAGAAACAAGTATCTGAAGCTGCTTGTTTACAAAAAATAAACACAGAGTACTGGAGTAACTCAGCCGGTCAGGAGATCTATGGGGAACATGATTCAGGACCCGCCTTCAAGGTGGTACAGTGGCGCAGTGGTAGAATTTACAGCACAAGGGACCTAGGTTTAGTTTTCACTTTTGTGGAATTCCCTGCCACAGAGGGCAGTGGAGGCCAAATCACTGGATGGATTTAAGAGAGAGTTAGATAGAGCTCTAGGGGCTAGTGAAGTCAAGGGATATGGGGAGAAGGCAGGCACGGGTTATTCATTGGGGATGATCAGCCATGATCACAATGAAGGGCGGTGCTGGCTCGAAGGCCCGCATGACCCCCTCCTGCACCTATTTTCTATGTTTCTATGTTTATTGTCACGTGTACTGAGGTACAGTGAAAAGCTTTTGTTGTCTGCTAACCAGTCAGCAGAAAGACAATACGTTATTACAATCGATCCAGTGTGTAGATACATGATAAGGGAATAATGTTTAGTGCAAGGTAAAGCCAGGTTCGATCCTGACTATGGGTGCTGTCTGTGTGGGGTTTGTACATTCTCCCTGTGACCACATAGGCTTTTTCTGGGTGCTCCAGTTTCCTCCCACACTCCAAAGGTGTGCAACTTTGTAGGTTAATTGGCTTCTGAAACAATTGTAAATTGTCCCTAGTGTGCAGAATAGTGCTAGTGCATGGAGATTGTTGGTCAGCGTAGACTCGGTTAGCCGAAGGGCCTGTTTCCATGCTGTATCTCTAAAGTGAGACCAAATCTGGAGTATGGTGTACAATTTTGGTCGCCAAATTATAGGAAGGATGTCAACAAAATAGAGAGAGTACAGAGGAGATTTACTAGAATGTTGCCTGGGTTTCAACAACTAAGTTACAGAGATAGGTTGAATAAGTTAGGTCTTTATTCTCTGGAGCGCAGAAGGTTAAGGGGGGACTTGATAGAGGTCTTTAAAATGATGAGAGGGATAGACAGAGTTGATGTGGACAGGCTTTTTCCTTTGAGAATAGGGAAGATTTAAACAAGAGGACATGACTTCAGAATTAAGGGACAGAAGTTTAGGGGTAACATGAGGGGGAACTTCTTTATTCAGAGAGTGGTAGCGGTGTGGAATGAGCTTCCAGTGGAAGTGGTGGAGGCAGGTTCATTGGTATCATTTAAAAATAAATTGGATAGGCAGATGGATGAGAAGGGAATGGAGGGTTATGGTATGAGTGCAGGCAGGTGGGACTAAGGGAAAAAAAGTTGTTCGGCACGGACTTGTAGGGCCGAGATGGCCTGTTTCCGTGCTGTAATTGTTATATGGTTATATGGTTAAAATACCCAGCAGTTCAGGTGGACTTTGTGGAAAGAGATGCAGAAGTTAGCACCTGGCGACTACCTACGTTAACCTGGTGACAACTACGACCGCACCTACGTCAGGAGAAATCAAGCTACGCTCATTGGCGTCACTATCGCCGACTGTCTCCGAAAAATGTTCAACATGTTGAAAATCCCACGGTGACCAGAAAGACGGCACGACTCTTTGGGCGACTGAGGAGACTACTCACGCGCATGCAGGCGGCACCCCGACGACCATGTGGCAACAGCCTAGTCATCTGTAGTCGCCTAAAAAATCGCCTAAGTGGGACAGGCCCTTTAGCATTTCAGGTTGAGACTTTTTAATGCAAGAATTAAGATGCAGAATTATCTTTTCATATTGCTGTTTCGTATGTAAAACAATTAATAGAGATTGATTAAATAATTTTAAGTTGGTCACTGCCACAATGTGCAGGTCACGTTATCCTGATGTGCAAAATATCACTGTTCCTACGTGGTGATAATATTGGAGCTCCCTTCCTGACAGCGTTATTGCAGTATCTTTACTAGAGGTTCTGCAGCAATTCAAGAAGATGGCTCACCATCACATTCTCAAGGATATTTAAGGATGGGGAATATAGGGAGAGAAACCATGGTATCAGCGTAGGATTAGAATAATTAGGCGCTTCATGGGCGGCGCAGGCTAGGGGGACTGAAGGGCCTGCTGCATAACTCAATGCCTATGAATTTATTTAAAGGGAATATGTGTATGTGTGTGGGTGGGGGGAGAAACATGTTTTTAGCTTCTTCCTTCGGTGGGGGATGCAACTTTTCTTGTCGTATCCCCCGTCTCCGTCTCCGCCGAGGCCTAATAGCGGAGCTGGCGGGCGCGGAGCTGGGGCAGCGTTCCAGCGGCAGCGGTCCGACTCCGGAGCTGTGGCGTTCCGACAGCAGCAGAGATCCGGCCTCGGAGCTGGGGCAGCGGCAGCGACCACCTGACCCGACCGCAGGCCCAGTGTCGGGCGCTCGTAGGTCACAGGTTGCGGACCTGTTCTCCGGAGCTCCCGCAACAACAGCTGCGTCCGCTGGACTGGAGGGCGGCAGCTTCGACCACCCCGGGCCGCGGAGTTGAACCGACCCGTTCGCGGAGCTCGGATTTAACCACGGGACTGACATTACTTACCATCGCCCGGCGGGGTCACAACACCTGAAGCCTCAGCGCAGAGGGAGAATAAGAATTGTAATTGTAATTGTAAATCTTTATTGTCATTTCCTGAGTATTCGCATACCCAGAGGAAACAAAAAAACATTGCTCAACCGGTGTCCATTCAGTTTGCATTAAAAAATAAATATGAATTAAAATTAAAAAATACATGTCATGAACAAATTTAACACTCTACTAAACATTCAACAGCCGTTCCGACCGGCAGCGGCACAACAGTGGCTCTGCTGCAGTGTGGGGGTTTGTGCGCGATACTTGGCAGGGGGCAAAGTCCATTTAACAGTCTTATAGCCTGTGGGAAGAAGCTGAGGAGCATCCTGCTGGTTTTGCAGCTAATGCTCCTGTACCTCTTCCCAGATGGGAGGATGGAGAAAATGTCATGCGATGGGTGGTAAGGGTCTTTGATGATGGAGATGGCTCTGTTGATACATCTCTTCTTGTATATGTCCAGCAGGAAGGGGAGTGGAGCACCAATAATCCTGCTTGCGGTCTTCACTATCCTGTCCAGTTGGTGCCGTTCGTACGCCTTGCAGCTCCCGAACCAGGAAGTGATGCCGTATGTCAGTGTGCTCTCGACAGTCCCCCTATAAAAAGTCCGCAGGTGTGTGGTGGGGAGGCCTGCTTTACATAGTCTTCGGAGAGGGTGAAGTCGCTGCTGGGCTCTCTTGACCAGAGCTGTGGTGTTGGCCGTGGACGTCAGGTCATCAGACAGATGTAGTCCTAAGAACTTTATGCTGCTGACCCTTTCCACATCAGCTCCGTCGATGTGCAGAGGTGTATGGTGTTGTTTCCCCGCCCTCCTGAAGTCAACCACCATCTCCTTAGTTTTTCCCACGTTAAGAATGAGGTTGTGGGATTTGCACCAACCTGTGAGCAGCTCCACCTCCATCCTGTACGCCGATTCATCATTGTCACTGATGAGACCCACTACTGTTGTGTCATCAGCGAACTTGTTGATGAAGTTGTTATTGAGTCTGGCAGTACAGTCGTGTGTCAGCAGACTAAACAGAAGGGGGCTTAGGACACAGCCTTGGGGTGAGCCAGTGCTCACGGCTATGGTTTTTGATGTCCTACTGCCCACCCTGACTGTCTGCTGCCGTTGCGACAGAAAGTTCAGGACCCAGCTACATGTGCCAGCATCAACCCCCAACAGCTCCAACTTCTCCACCAGCTGCTGCGGAATGATTGTATTGAAAGCAGAGCTGAAGTCTATGAAGAGGATCCTGGCATAGGTATTTTTCCGATCGAGATGTGACAATACGAGGTTCAGTGTTGTTGAGACTGCGTCCTCTGTGGATCGGTTGGCTCTGTAGGCGAACTGCAGTGGGTCTAGGTCGGCAGGTAGACTATTTTTGATGTGCTGCCTAACTAGTCACTCAAAACACTTCATTACAATGGGTGTTAGGGCCACTGGTCGAAAGTCATTATGGCAGGCTGGGTTTGGTTTCTTCGGGACAGGGACGATGGTGGCACTCTTAAGACAGTTCGGCACTACTGCCTGGCTGAGTGAGATGTTAAAAATGTCTGTGAAGACATCTTTCAGTTGCTCGGCACAGTCTCTTAGAACGCATCCAGGAATGTTGTCCGGCCCTGCAGCTTTGCGTGGATTGACGCTGGCAAAGGCCTTTTTAACTCTGGCTGCGGACAGCCTGAGCGACTGGTCACTGGGAGATGGCAGTAGTGCACGTGTCTGGGTGCTGTTTTTAATCTCAAACCGTGTGTAGAACTCGTTCAGTTCATCTGGTAGGGAGGGGTTGTTTTGGCTTATCCGCAGCGGGGGGGGCTTGTAGTCAGTGATGGTCTGAAATCCCTGCCACAAGCGACGTGTGTCTTTGTCATTTGCGAAGTGGCTATTGAGTTTTTGTCCGTACAGCCTCTTCGCTTCCCTGATCCCCCGGGATAGGTTACCCCTTGCCAGTTTGTATGCTTCGTTGTCCCCAGATTTGAATGCCGCATTCCGGATTCTCAGTAGGGAACACACTTCCCCAGTTAGCCAAGGTTTCTGATTGGCACGCCCCCTGATGGTTTTTACCACCGTTACATCCTCAATACATTTATTGATGTATGCGATGACGGATTCTGTATATTCTTGGAGGTTGATGCCACTGTCATCTGTTGCTGCCTCTCTGAAAATGGCCCACTGTGTGGTTTCAAAACAGTCTTGTAGTGCTGCCGTAGCTCCCTGTGGCCATGTTCTGACTTCTCTGACCGTTGGCCTGTCCTGTTTCACCCTGGGTCTATATGCAAGAATGGATGAGACAAAGACTTAAGACTTTTGCCTTCCATCACAGTGAGGAGGTGCCTGGTGAACTCACTGTGGTGGATGTTAATTTGTGTTTATTGTGTGTTTTTGTCATTTTGTACTATATGTAGGACTGCAAGGCAACAAAATTTCGTTCAGACCGCAAGGTCTGAATGACAATAAAGGCAACTTTGACTTTGAACTTTAGATTCTGAAAATAAATAAAAAGCAGTTAGGTTAAAACAGTTATCAGATAGGTTCTTCAATTATTGGAAGACAAGTAGACTGGAATGAAATTTTCATTAACTCAGTGCTTCATACTAAAATCATTAAAATGCTATTGATAGATAGCCATCTCCAATGTTATATACGATCGATGAAAATGACAGCAGTTTCTGGAAATGTGAAACAATTCTGGAACTACCCTTACAGTTCAGGCGACATTTGTGGATAAAGAAATAGTCCCACATTTTGTTTTTCTTCATTGCTGCTGCTTATTTGTTCAGTGGTCACTGACATTATCCGTGTATAATCCACTGAAGTCTTGTTTCATTCATGGACCTTGTTTATGAATTGGTTCTCTTTCTTTCTGTTGCATGCTGTGGTCTTGGGGAATGAATTGGGACTGTTCTGCCATCTTTATTTTGTTAGCAGATTTGGCCTCTGAGAAAATTAAGATGATGTCTCCAGATATTCACGCCGATTCCCCAGAAAGGTGAAAATGAGGAAAATTGCAACCATTGTTGTCATTATTAAGTACTACAGTATAAATAAGGGTCTAATTTTAATTTGGAGAGGTTTTCATTCCATTGAAGAATTGAAAGACAGAGAGTAATACCCTCATTCAGGGGTTGCGGAACGTTATTTGCAGGTGACGAGCAGGGCTGAAGAAATTACAATAGGATCTTACCTCTTCACATGCAACTTCCATATCTTACAACATTCATACATGGCATAGACAGGCTATATTAAACAAATTGTGCCAACTGCTTCCATAGCCATAGAAATTAGTAAAGGAAGAAAAGGAGGCTATTCAACTCCTCAAGCATGTTTTTTCATTCAATTAGATTGTGGCCTATTTGGTTTCTTAACTCCATCATTTGCACAGATCTCCTCACCTTTAAAACTCTTATCAAACATGAATTTGCAATTGAGCAAAACACAAAGTACTTAAGTAACTCAACGGGTCAGGCTACACTTGGGAAGGGAATGGACAAACAATGTTCTGGGTTGGGTTCCATCTTCAGACTGATTGGAGATGGGGAAGAAAGTTGGAGAAGTGAGTGAGGTTGGGTTAGGACAAAGGCAGATACGGGAAAGAAAAACCTGCTGGATCATCTGTTTGCTCACCATTTTAACTATCTTCCAATTCCCATATCGATCTTTCTGTCTTTGATCATTGCCAGAGTGAGGCGATGAACCCAGAGAGTTGTGAATCTGTGGAATTCTCTGCCACAGAAGGCAGTGGAGGCCAATTCTCTGGATGTTTTCAAGAGAGTCAGATATAGCTCTTGGTGCTAACGGAATCAAGGGATATGAGGAGAAAGCAGGAACAGGGTACCGATTTAGGATGATCAGCCATTCATATTGAATGGCGGTGCTGGCTTAAAGTGCTGAATGGCCTACTCCTACACCTATTTTCTATATTTCTATGTTTATAATGGACAAAAGTTCCTCAGTCCAATAAGGGGTTCCAAAAGGATTGTCTTTGGGAGTGAAGCTCTTGTATATAATTATCTGTTTCTAACAAGAATTCAATATTGAATAATTTTCTCAGCTCAGATACCAGTGGAGAGCTGAACACTGAATTTCAGCTCCCTCATAAAATTAAATTAGAATGTAAGGGGCAGAAGCAGTGCGCTAGTCATGAATGGTTAAGACGATGGACTAGGAATCCATTGTGGTTTCTTTGCACAGGTTTGAATCCGGCCAACTGTGAGAGTAGTAGGTGGACCTGGAGTAACATCGGAGTGTATCATTTAGTGGTGCATCTGGTAGAGTTGCTGCCTCATAGCACCAGAGACCCAGGTTTTGATACTGGCCGGCTGTGTGGAGTTTGCACGTTCTGCCCGTGACCTCGTGGGTTTCCTCCGATTGTCGGTTAATTGGCCTCTGTAAATTGATCTTAGCGTGTAGGGATGAGAACATGAGATAACATCGAAATAGTGTGAACTGGCGATCGATGGTCTGTGTGGACTCGGTGGGCTGAAGGTCCTGTTTCCACACTGTATATGTGAATGATTTAATGCAAGTGCACCATTCACCCTGCTGCTCTCTGCTTCATCTCACTGTACCTACAGATTATTTTGCTCCTTTCTCTTTCATGATCTAACTTCCTCTTGAATGCACCAATACTATTCAGTTCATTCACTGCTAGTGGAAGTGAGTTCCACATTCTTATAGCCTTTGCGTAAATAAGTTCAAAGGAGGGTTGGAGAAAGCAGCGAAGACTACCTGTAAGCCTTACACCCTGTTAATTGCTTCTTAAAGGGTATATTATTAGAAGCAGCAATGGGTAAGTGTAATGCCCTTTTTTAAACCCAGTCTACAGTCTTGCAGAACACAAACAGGCTGCAGTGCACAAAACTAATAGATGAATCCTTTCATACTTAAAATCAATCCATTAATTATTCATTGTCATTCATTAGATTATTTCTGCTGACAGAAATAATTTCAAAAGGCAGCAATGTAAGTGGGTGGAGGTTATTCTTAATTTATTAAGTTCTAACCGTACAAAAGCAAAGTTAATTAAACATAAATTGCTCTGTGAATCCACAGAAGAGCACATTCTTTTATTGACGATGCTTTTTCATAAATAAATGACAGTTATAACTGTCTCGTTATGTAACCTTGTTTAGAAGCATCTTATACCTCGAGCTTTGATCACTAATATTTGAAAATGGATGAAATATGAGAGCATACTGCGACTCCTTTGGGACTTCCGTAATAAATAATTTGATTTAATCGACTCTTTTATAGTGGAAAACTCCAGACACAACATGAAATGACAACGTGATAAATTCACCCGTACTCATTAACCTTTGCATCATTATTCCAGTAAGAGACTTATTCCTCCTTTGATGATTTGTGATTGGTTTAGTTCAACTTTACATGATTAAGCCGGCTGTTTGCGCTGATTTGGATTAGTTCATTGTTGTACACACCGGGGTGCAATGACATTCCTTACTTGCATGAGGCTCTTAGACTAATGCAAAATTATTAACTTCCAGACATGTCTCTTCTTCCCCTTCCCCTTCCCCTTCCCTGTCCCCTTCTCCTTCCCCTTCCCCTTCCCCTTCCCCTTCCCCTTTCCCCTTCCCCTTTCCCTTCCCCTTCCCCTTCCCCCTTCCCCTTCCCCCCCTTCCCCTTCCCCCTCCCTTCCCCTTCCCCCTTCCCCTTTCCCCTTCCCCTTTCCCTTCCCTTCCCCTTCCCCTTTCCCCTTCCCCTTCCCCTTCCCCTTCCCCTTTCCCTTCCCTTTTTCCCTTCCCCTTCCCCTTCCCTTCCCCTTTCCCCTTCCCCTTCCCCCTTCCCCTTCCCCTTCCCCTTCCCCTTCCCCTTCCCCTTCCCCCTTCCCCTTCCCTTCCCCTTCCCTTCCCCTTCCTTCCTTCCCCTTCCCCTTCCCCTTCCCCTTCCCCTTCTCCCTTCCTTTCCCCTTCCCCTTCCCCCTTCCCCTTCCCCTTCCCTCCTTCCCCTTCCCCTTCCCCTTCCCCTTCCCCTTCCCCTTCCCCTTCCCCTTCCCCTTCCCCTTCCCCTTCCCCTTCCCCTTCCCCTTCCCCTTCCCCTTCCCCTTCCCCTTCCCCTTCCCCTTCCCCTTCCCCCCCTTCCCCTTCCCCTTCCCCTTCCCTTCCCCTTCCCCCCCTTCCCCTTCCCCTTCCCCCCTTCCCCTTCCCCTTCCCCTTCCCCTTCCCCTTCCCCTTCCCCTTCCCCTTCCCCTTCCCCTTCCCCTTCCCCTTCCCCTTCCCCTTCCCCTTCCCCTTCCCCTTCCCAGTCCCCTTCCCCCTTCCCCTTCCCCTTCCCTTCCCCTTCCCCTTCCCCTTCCCCTTCCCCTTCCCCTTCCCCTTCCCCCTCCCCTTCCCCTTCCCCTTCCCCTTCCCCTTCCCCTTCCCCTTCCCCTTCCCCTTCACCTTCCCCTTCCCCTTCCCCTTCCCCTTGCCTTTCCCCTTCTCCTCCTTCCTTCCCCTTCCCCTTCCCCTTCCCCTTCCCCTTCCCCTTCCCCCCTTCCCCTTCCCCTTCCCCTTCCCCTTCCCCTTCCCCTTCCCCTTCCCCTTCCCCTTCCCCTTCCCCTTCCCCTTCCCCTTCCCCTTCTCCTTCTCCCTTCCCCTTCCCCTTTTCCCCCTTCCCCTTCCCCCTTCCCCTTCTTTGTCCCCTTCTCCTTCCCCTTCCCCCTTCCCCTTCCCCCTTCCCCTTCCCCTTCCCCTTCCTTGTCCCCTTCTCCTTCTCCTCCTTCCCCATCTTCGAGTCCTAGAGTCAGACAGCATTGGTCCAATTTGCCCACACTGAGCAACATGCCCCATCTTCCTCGTCCCACATCCCTCTAAACCTATCCTATCCAAGTACCTGTCCAACTTTTTCTTATACATTGTCCCTGCCTCAGCTACCTCCTCTGGCAGCTTGTTCCATATACCCACCACCCTTAAGTGTAGAAAAATGTACCCCTCAGGTTCCTATTAATTTATTCCCCCCTTCACCTTAAACCTATGTCCTCTGGTTCTCGATTCCCCTACTCTGGGCAAGAGACTCTGTGCGGTTACCCGATTTATTCCTCTCATGATTTTGTACACTTCTGCAAGATATTCTCCTCCTCCCCCTGCGCTCCAAGGAATATCTGGCTGTCTGTGAGTGACAGTGGTCTAATCTACATAGGGAGAGCAACATTGGAATATGCGTCTGGTTGCATCTCTGGTGACTGAAGAAGCAGCCATTTGTTTTATCTCTATTTGGTCAATACATGCATCACTGCTGGACTGCAGCACAGATGCAGATTTGAATCTGGGTTTTCCTTCTGTTGTTGCTTCAAACCCTGTCCTGGGAAAATGAGAGTGAAATTCAGGCAAGCAGCTCAGCATTGCAGTCACAGAGAGATGCAGCACGAAAACAGGTCCTTCAGCCCACCAAGTCTGCAGAAAATACCAAGACCTCATTTTGCATACTAGTCTTCTGTAACCCATGTTATTTTTCCCACATTACTACAAATATTCCCCCCCCCCCTCCAGATTTCCAACATCCATCTGCACACTAGGAGGAATTCACAGCAATCTATCAACATGCAGATGTGCATGTCTTTAGGACATGGGAAGTAACTAGAGCACCAGGAGGAACCTCCACATGTTCATTGGAAGGACATGCAAACTCAACTCAGCACCACAGGTCGGAGTGATCCCAGGTCAAGAGGAAGTATGGCTGCCACCCGGCTCTTCCTGAGTAAGATGCTCATCTAAATCGCTGTCTGCCCTTTCAGATGGACATAAAAGATTCAGAAGCACCATCTCATATGTTTTCTCAGTATTCTTTCCAATATTCATCTCAACAAGTATCATTAAAAGTAATTACCTGGTTCTTTTCTTCACTGTTTTGTCAAAAATGCCTGTGCACAAGATGGTTGCTGTGTTTCTTACGTTGCAGCTTAGTCTACAAAACACTCAGCTTAGCCTTGGCTGTGAAAGGCACAACATGTCACTTTGGTGCATAGTGGGTTTCACAGCAAAGTTGTATCGTTCTGACAACATTTATGTAACACTTTAACATGGAGAAGATGATCCATGACACTTCATGGGAGTGTTGCCTAACAAAAAGTGACTGTGAGTCTCACCAGGAGAAAATGATGCTATGGGGCGGTGCGGTTGTGGGATGTGGTGGAATAGAACGCAGGGTGAAAAAAGGGATTAAGAGAGCTGAAAAAAATGAAAGGAGCAAGAGCCGGCAGAAGGGAACTCAAGAGAAAAGACAAACTAGAGGTGAAGTGGTAAATTGACCAGGAGTGAGAAAATGAACCCTGTCCGTAAAATTGAAAGATAAGTTGTGCACATAAAGTTTCTTTGACCAAATGCATGGAGAATATTGAATAATTTGACTGAATTATGCAATTTTCAGAGGATGCAAGAGACTGCAAATGCTGGAAAATTTGAGTAGAGAACTTGACTGCTGGAGGAACTCATCAGGTCACAGATGCTGCCCAACCCTCTGAGTACACCCAGTAGTTTGTTTCTTACATATGTTTCATAGGCTTTGCTGCAATGGAGGGGGGGGGGGGGGGGGGGGGGGAGGGGGGGGGGGGGGGAGGAGGGGTGGGGGAGGGGGGGGTGCGAAAAGCTTAATTCACAGATAAAAGCTAAAAGCTGAAATTTTAACTGTGAATTATTTTAACTTCAGCCAGGCATACCCAGGAATCAGTAGGGATATTGCATTACTTCAATACCTATGGGGGAATCATTGAGATTAATGTTTCTGGATCCTGTGCTTCATTACATCCAGGGTGCTCTTTTCCCAATCTACATACCCCACAACCCATTTTAGTCCCTCCCCAATTTTCTTCAAAGGTCAGTCGCTCCTCATGGGTCACCCTTTTTTTTTAACAAGAAGTCGTGGTCACCTATTAGTAGCTCAGTGGAGTGATTATTCTACAATACCTGACCTTTGACATCGACCATGTAACATATCCTGAGGTTAGTAATATTAGGAAACTTCAATGACACTAGGAAAGATTGGGGAAAGCACAGAGGTAATTAGATTAGAATTAGAATTAGATTCCTTTATTGTCATTCAGACCTTTCGGTCCCGAAGGGAGGTGGAATTTCTGATGAATGCAGCTGTTCCCAGCAAAATGTTGAAATCAATGTTGTTAGATGCAAAAAGCTGGAGTAACCCAGCGGGTCAGGCAGCATCTCTGGAGAAAAGGAATAGGTGACGTTTTCGACCTGATCCCTTCTTTTTTTTTTTTATATTCAATTTATTGTCATTATCTCATAAGAGTCAACGAAAATGGATTTTCCTTACATAAAAATAAATAATAAATAAATAAAACATATTAAAAAAAAAGCACAAACACAGAAGTCCATGACACAACATATCCCCACAGTGGCACCAAAGTTTAGGAAGGTACCATAGTCCAGCCAGCCTCCCCTCCGATCTTCCCAGATGTTCACCTGCATTCGGGGCCTCCCAAGCACCCGCAGTCGCCGCCACGGGCGACCTGATGTTCAGGCCCTCACGCTGGGAATGATGGAACACCGACGCCGAACCCCGACGGAGAACATCCTCAGCGGCCCGGACCTCCAGATCAGCCGCCTCCCACCGGAGTCCGCAGCTCCCGAGTCCACAGGCCGAGCCGGGCTGAGTCGCAGGACTCCGCGATGTTGGTCAGCGCTGCTCGCGTTGGGAGCTCCGCGAACCACAGCTCCGCGATGTCGGTGTAGCAGGCCCAGCACTCCAGAGCTCCAAACGCTTCTTCAGACTGAAAGTAGAGGTAGGGAGTACGACTGGAAGTAGGGAAAGGTCAGAACAAAACAGGGCCACAACAGATGACCAGAGAAAGGGTGGAGCACACAATGCCCATTGTTGGCTGGGGAAGGGATGATACCTGACCAAGGAAGGGTGGAGTCTATCATGGCCCATCGCTCATGATAGACAGTTTGGTTCTGGGAAAAGTACTCTCAAAATGCTACAATATTTGTTTTACTTGAAGATTGACATGACTTGGAATATTCTATGTGAAAAGGCGCTGCCCTTACCCATCATGGTGTAGGTTGGTCATTGCAGAAGAGTTGTTGGAATGGAGGTGTTCCTGGGGATCTGTGCAAAGTGTGACTGCCCTTACAAAGAGCCAGCATCAACGTGACGGGCCAAATGGCTTCCTTCTGTGATGAACGTTTTCAATGATTCCATGATCCTTTGAAAAGAAACAACTACTTGGGTTTTGTTCTATGCGATGACTTCAGCTTAACAGTGATGAGGGAGTCAATCGATATTATCAATTCCAGCCAGCTACTCTGACAGAATCTGTAGCAAACACAAAAGGATTTTTAGTGACACTTTATTGATTTGCTTAGCTTGAGTTTTTTTTTCTTTCCCTTTTCTCGATTCATCTGTGCCTCAGTCTTCTTTTTCATGTGGATAAACCCAGGATACCAACAGTCCACAACTGGCTCGGGCTCACCGGAAATTAAAGATGAACCACCAGGACACTGCTGTAAGCAACCCAGGAGTAAAATCTATTCAAATAAATCATGTGCTTTTTTGTTTTCATTTTCTATTGCATTCTATTTTAGTTTTATTTTATTTTAGTTTATTATTGGCCCGTTCATTATAAAACTATCAGAGACAGAGAGAAAGTAGTGTTGAGAGTCACAAATTATCCACTTCATTAAAACTCACTTCTTCTGTTGGCCATCCAACATTTGCAGCATGGTAGTTCTGCCAAAGATAGGCACAAAATCCTGGAGGAACTGAGCGGGACAGGCATCATCTCTGGAGAGAAGGAATGGGTGATGTTTCGGGTCGAGTCCCTTCATCAGTCTGAAGAACAGTCTCGACCCGAAACGTCGCCCGTTCCTTCTCTCCAGAGATGCTGCCCGGCCCGCTGAGCATACTTCATGCAACAATATTTGTTGCATGAAATACTTCAGCATTTTCTGTCCATCTTCGGTTTAAACCAGCATCTGTAGTTCCATCCTACACATGGTGGTTCTGCTGCTTTGCTGAAAATGTTTGTGCTTTACCAGAGTTATCACCGTGTCAGGTAGCAGCTGTTCCCCTGGGCTGAATACAACATTCCACAAATAATCCAACCTCTAACGAGAGACTCCTGCTGATCTGAGAAACTCCAAATCTCTCCTGACAGCCTTAGTTTTGTTAAGAGAGTAAGAAAGGATTCACCCCCCTCTTGGATGTGTGTAGAGAGCACGGTGACCAACATGTGATATTCATGTTATTCCCTTTATCATGTATCTGTACACTGTGGATGGCTCAATTATAATCATGTATTGCCTTTCCGCTAACTGGTTAGCGTGCGACAAATGCTTTTCACTGTACACGTGACACTAAACTAAACTCAAACAATAAACTCAACTCAAAGTGTTTCATTTCTAGCCTGACTGCATTGTGCTTGTTCCAGGGTCTCAGGTGAAGACTTTACGGTGACCTCGGTCCGCAATAACCAAGCTGACCTCGGTCCGCAATAACCAAGCTGACACCTGCATCTCTTCCAACCTCATCTATTGCGTCCGCTGCTCTAGATGTCAGCAGATCTATATCGGTGAGACCAAGCGGAGGTTGGGCGATCGTTTCGCCGAACACCTCCGCTCGGTCCGCAATAACCAAGCTGACCTCCCGGTGGCTCAGCACTTCAACTCCCCCTCCCACTCCGTCTCCGACCTCTCTGTCCTGGGTCTCCTCCATGGCCACAGCGAGCAGCACCGGAAATTGGAGGAACAGCACCTCATATTCCGATTGGGGAGTCGGCACCCCGGGGGCATGAACATCGAATTCTCCCAATTTTGTTAGTCCTTGCTGTCTCCTCCCCTTCCTCAGCCCCCCTGCTGTCTCCTCCCACCCCCCAGCCTTCTGGCTACTCCTCCTTTTCCCTTTCTTGTCCCCACCCACCCCCACCCCCGATCAGTCTGAAGAAGGGTTTCGGCCCGAAACGTTGCCTATTTCCTTCGCTCCATAGATGCTGCTGCACCCGCTGAGTTTCTCCAGCCTTTTTGTGAAGACTTTACGGTATGGTTCAGTTCACTTTCTTAACAATCAATGCGATAAAGTGATATCTTTAATTTGTTGCAGTTTGTCTTCTGCAGTCAGGCCACTTGTCTGGAGATCAGGCAGGTGAGGCAAGGTCAGGAGTTGCAGGATTTAGACCCAGTGATGAGAAATGGGCCGGCAAAATATTCTCAAGCCAGGATGGTGTGTGACTTAAGAGCCTGTCCCACGAGCACATGACTGCATGCGGCGAGCGCGACCAAACCGGAAGCGGGGGCCGCGCGGAGGTCGAGTGATCCCGTACGAGTTGACGTGAAGTTCGAGCGAAGGCGTATGCCATCAAGACGCTGCATACGGCGTCGAGACGCTGCGCACGCCCGTCGAGGCGGTGCGTATGGCCTCAATGCGGCTGCGGGTCGGCAGGCCATTGCCTTGCGGAACTTTTGGACAGTGTCAGTTTTTCAGAGCCCCACGCGATGTCGGAACCAGCTCCGCACAACTCCATACGGCTCCGGCGATCGAAGTGCGACCAGCCCCGCGAGGCCGTACGGCTCAAGTGACCACGTTAGTTCGTGCTTGCCGCATGCAGTCAGTCGCATGCTGGTGGGACCGGCCCTTTATATGATGTTTCCATGCTGCTGCTACCGCCTTCCTACCTGGTGGTACAGGCACTGTCAAAGTAGCCTGGCCGAGCAACGGCAGTGCATTTTATAGACTGTACCTCCTACAAATTCAGGCAAGATGCCAACCTTTCCAGCTTCATCTCTGTGTACTTCTGACACCATGTTTCAGTGTCTTTCATAATCCCCCTTTAAGATAATGGTTGGTGTTAAATGAATAAAGAAATTTAACATCAGAAGGAATCATGCTAAAGAAAAACTTTTTTTAACTAAAAGTTTTTAAATAAGAAAAACAAGTATTTTAATAATAATGAAAATACAGCATGTTTACACCACAGAGTTAAATAGACTTTCTAGATGCTTTTATACTATAGATTGTTGCAGTGTACAGATTAATTACTCACATGCTGCAGCGCCTGAAATGCACAATCAACAATACAAGTGCAGACACAAGGAACTGCAGATGATGGAATCTTGTGTTGGAACATAAAGTGCTCTGAAGAGTATGAAGAAGGTTGCTGACCCAAATTCTGGCTGTTCCATGCCCTCCACAGATGCTGCCAGACCCGCTGAGCAACACCAAGCAAAGCCAAAGTGCAGCCTGCCCAGACAATGAGAATTCATCCAATTGAATCCCTATCAAAACTGCGAGCAATGAAACATCCCGGGTGTCACATGCTTCCCACTCCTCAGAACGGACTTCATGCGTGTTAGGGATATTTACACAGCTCAATGTGACGTGCCCTGGTCAATGAGCATTGCTGCTGCATGGTCTGCATGCTTTTTGCATACCTGCATCCGAGCATTGGGTAATGCATTGCTACAGGTTGCAAAGAATGGATCAGAACATGTTGGATTAAAGAAGGAAAATTGAATGATGACCTCTTTGACCTAATCATAAACCTAAACCTAATCATACTCTTTTCACCAGACTGATAAGTGACATGATGGAACTGTTGTGTGAGGAGAACTCATCACACGCTCCCGTGTGGGCGGCCCGGCTCCCGGCTGGAAGGCGCTCCCGTGTGGGCGGCCCGGTGTGGGGCTGAGACGCTCCCGTGTGGGCGGCCCGGTGCGGAGCGGAGACGATGCTCTGGTGGTTGAGGCGGCATTCTGGCGGCGGCGACCTGAATCCGGGGCTCGGCCGCAGGCCAGTGGACGACATCGTTGGGAGCTCGCAGGCCACAGGCTGGTGCCTGTTTTCCGGAACTCCCGTGGCAAAAGCTGCGTCCGCTGGACTGGAGGGCGGCATCTTCGACCACCCCCGGGCTGCGGAGCTTGAACCGCGGGACTGACTTACCATCGCCCGGTGGGGTATCGCCTCAGTGCAGAGGGAGAAGAGGAGGGAAGAGACAGTAACCCTAAGACTTTTGCCTCCATCACAATGAGGAGGTGCTTGGTGAACTCACTGTGGTGGATGTTAATTTGTGTTTATTGTGTGTTGTTTATTATTACATGTATGGCTGCAGGCAACGACATTTCGTTCAGACCGATAGGTCTGAATGACAAATAAAAGATTCAATTAAATTCAATTCATCAAACAATGCTGTATTCGCCAGCATCTGCAATCATGAGGGATCATCTTATTAAAGTTCACGTTCAAAAGTTGTAGGAGTAGAATAGGCAATTCTGCCCATCGAGTCTACTCCACCATTCAATCATCTCTGCCTCCTAAACCCATTTTCCTGCCTTCTCCCCATTACCCTTGACACCTGTTCTAACCAAGAATTTGTCTATCTCTGCCTTAAAAATATCCACTGACTTGGCCTCCACAAGCAATGAGTTCCACAGATTAACTACCCTCTCGCTAAAGAAGTTCCTCCTCACCTCCTTTCTAAAAGAGTACCCTTTAATTCTGAAGCAATGACCTCTGATCCTGGACTCACTCATCAGTGGAAACATCCTTTCCACATCCGCTCTATCTATTCCTTTCATTCTTCTGTAAGTCTCATTGAGGTCCCCCCTCAACCTTCTGAACTCCAGTGAGTAGAGGCCCAATGCTGTCAAAAGCTCATCACATGCTGAGCGTTCCAAATTCTGACATTTGGAGGACATTTGAACATGGATATGAACATTTAGTCAAATGTGACCAACTTAGATGGTGCATCTTGGTTGACATTGGGGCCAAGGGCCTGTGTGACTCCATGAATCTGTGTTGATCAAGTTGATCTCAGTTTATGATTGAAGTTGCCCCTAAGAATGGATTGTGGTCCATGTGTAATACCAGTGAATGCCAACTTGGGAGAGTTGAAAAATTGCACAAAATTGCATAGTTAAAAAAAGTAAAGAAAATAGAAAGCTTTGAAAATATGTAACAACTATCCCTCAATGAAGAAACAAAAAGCTCTTCAACATGATTCCAAATGTTGATCAAATAATAATAATGACTGGCCAGGAAATAATGTTGACACAGGAACTGCAGATGCTGGAACCTTGAGCAAAACACAAAGTGCTGGAGTAATTCGGCAGATCAGGCAGCATCCGTAAGGCGAATTGCAGGCAACATTCGGTTCAGGACCCCTCTTTAGATTGGAAATAACATTATTTGCCAATAAACTCTTGGTCTATTTTCTTGCTGATGGAAGCAAGCCATTGAGCTAGGGTTTCTCTTCCAAATAACACTTCCTTTTTCCTGCTGTTAGATCAAGTGATTATTCAAAGCCTTAATTATTATGGCCGATGGCGATTAGATGATTAAAAGTTGGCAAGCTATCAGAACAAAGCAAGAGTTCATAAAAATCCTACAGGGAGTGATGAGAATTTATTAAAGAAGCAAGCGGATTGATAAAAGAATTAAAAATAGTCATGTGTGTATGATCTATCCCAAGATCCACAAGATGACTACTGTGAGGCACTCAGTGTTGATGAAAACAATTAGGCTCCATATGCAGTTGTTGGATTGTAGCCAGTGGCCTTTGTGTGAATGAATAGAACAATGCAGCAACAAACTGGCAGATGGAGATCGCCCTGCCTCTACATACAAGGGCCATTGCAGCTGCCGTGATGCCGATGAACATTGGGATGAAGAGCCCATTTTCATAGAAACATAGAAAATAGGTGCCGGAGTAGGCCATTCGGCCTTTTGAGCCTGCACCGCCATTCAATATGATCATGGCTGATCATCCAACTCAGTATCCTGTACCTGCCTTCTCTCCATACCCCCTGATCCCTTTAGCCACAAGGGCCACATCTAACTCCATCTTAAGTATAGCCAATGAACTGGCCTCAACTACATGCTGTGGCAGAGAATTCCAGAGATTCACCACTCTCTGTGTAAAAAATGTTCTGGACTTTCCCAACATCGGGAACAATCTTCCTGCATCTAGCCTGTCCAACCCCTTAAGAATTTTATAAGTTTCTATAAGATATCCCCTCAATCTTCTAAATTCTAGCGAGTACAAACCGAGTCTATCCAGTCTTTCTTCATGTGAAAGTCCTGATCCCAGGTTTTCACCATATTAAAATATTAGCTGATTTAGTTTAGACATTTTAATTTAGAGATACAGTGTGGAACCAGGCCCTTCGACCCACTGAGTCCACGACGACCATTGATGACCTCGTATGCTAGTTCTATGTTATCCCATCCCATCCTACTAGGGGCAATTTACAGAAGGCAGTTTACCTACAAACCTGCACATCTTTAATCCGTGGGGGGAAACCAGAGCACCCAGAGACTTCGCATAGACGGCACCATTAGTCAGGATCGAACCCGGATCACTGCTGCACCACTGTGCCACCATGTTGAAAGACGTTAGAATATGATGGATATCTGACCCCAATAGTTTGTGTTGATATGTTGTCAACTTTTAAAGAGATGAAAGCCGTTAGTTGCATTGCTTAAGACCAAAGCCAAAGCAGTTCTGTAACCATTCAATAGTCCTACATACATCAGGTGTGGAGAAGTGAGAGATCTGGAATTCCGCCTTTAGGAGTGTACCTTGGCTCTGCAGGAATGGAATATGGATTTACTAGAATTCATTTTCACTCCAAGTGTTAAGTATGAAGAGATTACCCAAATTATGATTATATTGCTGAGCATCTGCAAGTCAAAGGAAACATAAAGGTCAAAGGTCAAAAACTTTATTTGCCATTTGTGCTTACACACATAGGAACTCTTGTGCGGTTGTTCAGAGAGTCAAGTCGTGAAAAAGACACATAGAAGACACATAATCTATAAAAACATATACTTCTCTAGAACTAAAAAAGAAAGAAAATGCCTAAAACCCTATATAAAGGGGAAAGTGAGAGCATTGTAAATTACACAAACCCTATATAAAAGTGTTGATTGCATTGTAAATTGCACAGGCCCAGGAGACAATATAATATAATATAATATGATATGCTATGAGGTAGGTCAGGACATCAGTTCATTTTGTTTTGGCCAAGAGTCTCACTGTGGCAGGGAAGAAGCTCTTAAAAAAGCGTGTTCTGTTTGTGACGATGTTGTCCGCTCGTCTGTGCCTGAGGTTGTATGTGCAGTTTTTGTGTTTGAGCAGGGAGTGAGCTGGATGTAGTGTGTCTCTGATGATTCTCTCTGCTCTTTTTTGACAGCGCTGTGTATAGATTGTGTCCATGGAGGGGAGTTCCGTTTAAACACAATGTTTAATAAGCATTTAGACAGGTGCATGAATAGAAAAGGTTTAGAGGGATATGGGGCAAAAGCAGGCAGGTGGGACTAGTGTAGATGGGGCATGTTGGCTGGCGTGGGCAAGTTGGGCCGAAGGGCCTGTTTCCACTCTATGACTCTACGACTTTTTGGTCTAAAAATGCAAGCTAACAATTTTGAGAGTTCAGTAACACTTCTGCATTCTGATGGATGTAGCAGTTTGAAACTTTCCTCCACAAATAACAATTGATGTTAGGTCAATTATTAGTTTTCAGCCTGTGACTGACAGATTTTTATGAATCGACAGTGTTAAGAGACATAGGGCAAAGTTGGCACACATCAGTTGAATGACAGAACAGGCTAGAGTTAAATAGTTTCCTTCTCTTTCCCGGTTCCGTGAGATAAAAGCAATTCCAATGTACATGAACAGCTACCACCAAGAGAAGGGAGTATGAGAAGAACTCTTTTGATCATCTGGATGGGTCAGGGAGGACTTTCCAAGATATTTTGCCTCATATTGGCCTGGGGTTTTCATTGGTTTATTCCCCCGTTAGGAAGCTCCATTTTGAATGGATTGAGGAATGCACATAACAATGGACAGATCTTGAGCTTGAGTTTAGTTTGTTGTCAATCTTGCAATTTTACTTCTGAGTCAGCAGCACACATGCCTGGTTCAGGTTGCATAAGTCCTCCCATTCAGATGTATGAAGGATGAAGATGGAGCCACATATATTATGCCTCCTGTCACGGATGCATACACAGGCAGTTCAAGTCACATGCCTGCAGCTGCCTTGGTTCAAGGTTTGCATTGCCTCCCATCCAAAAGACTATGGGAGATGGTGTCGCAAAACATGCTTGGTAAGGAAGCATGAACAGACAATTTGAGGATATGGATGGTAACACCTGGTTCAGGTGCAATTACTCCCACTCTAAAAGAGTGTCAAAGGTTAGTATGGATTAACTTCAAACAGGAACCTGAATATGAATATGTGCCGGGATCCCATGCTTGATGCATAATGTACGCCAATCGCATGAGGGAAAGCGGTGTGTTTTGCTTCTAAAATTGCTGCTCCGTCGGGGACGGGCTAGCCACTACAAGAGAAGTTGGCCAGCAGCATCAGCGATCTAATGGAAATGACCAACATGTGGGCAGAGTCTGCGAATGAAAACTCCAGCAAAGGTAAGGGACCTGGAATTAGAGACGCTGGTAAGTAGGTCTCGTTACTTACCTCCATGAACTCCGAAAAGATAATATCGATTTGTTCGCAGCTCAACTCAATCACCAGTACCAAAGTGTGTAGACCCAGGGGCAGTAGTGGTAGATGCATTCTCGCTACGCTAGGGAGGAATGTCTGTTATACGTAGCAATGTTACAAAATTTTGAGATTTAAAAAATCAAGTGCGCAATTTATCCCATCAGATAAAGCATAACAATAAGTTTAATTTAACACCTAATTCACTTTCATATCACAAGTAATAAAAAAGTTATGGCCATTTTCATACCCGGAAATTAGCATCTTGTTCCCTATTGATTTTCTATGGACATAACAAAAAAGCTGTGATCGAGGACAGTCAAAAGCCCATAACCTACTTAAAAATTAAGAGAACTGAATGAAATTTTCAGTTATCATAGATTGAACCATTCTGAAACAAATATAAAATAATCTTACTTGGAGGACCTGAAATTAAAGCATATAATTAGTTAGTTACCCAATTGTAGCTAATTTCAAACTTCAATTACTAAATCTAAACATCTATCCATTTCTTAATAAATGATTAACATTTTTAAATAGCCTAAGTGTCCAAATAATATTCACAAATAATTCACAATAAAACATGATTTTTAAATCTCATTTACTTCAATTTATAGGCCAAATGGAAGGAATTTAGTGTTCAATTGCTGTAAATTAAAGTCCATTTTAAATCAGCTTTCTAGTGGGTTCCTGTGAACGCGCTGGTTTAGAACGTTCACATTGCAGTGGATTTGTGCCCTCAAATGCCCAGAAAAATACTGCGGGATATAAAGAGCCCAAAATGAACTATTCGCTATAGAAAATTTTATATACAGGGTTCTTAAGAAGCCCCTTTTAATGTAAAATTAAGGTACATACCTTTAATTGTTTGCTTTATAAAACCCTGGGGCTGCGAGAGGTCGCGGGTTGAGAGAGTGGTTTTTAAACTACTATAACTATTATACAAGGCCATAAAAACTAATAATACCTTTTGCGACGGGGTCTTTCAGCGATTTTCCGTTAATGATTTACTAGGCTGAACATTTTCGATTGCAACAGCCTAGTAAAAATCGCGTTTTAAACCCGCCCCCTCTAAACAGCGCCAAAATCACACACACGGCCTGGGGGCAGATTCTCATCGACGATTCGGGTAGGTTTTGTAACATACCTATTATACGTTCCCTCCATTTTGCCTCATCAGTCGGTGCTTGCTAAAGAACCAGCAAGACTCCGCCTCAGGCATTCTCAGGCTACGCAGCCATGATTCGCACTCATGTTGGGAATAAGAACAGAGCCTTTTATGGCTGTTCCCAAACGCAGAAATCTGCTGGTGCACCCCGTGACTGGGGAGGACCATCCACTGCATGATCGAATGAAAGCATAAGCTACAACTGGAGAAGATGGTTACATCTGTAGGCAATAACATTTTATGTTATGACTTAGTCCAGCAGAGCAGACCAGGGGCATCAGGTTTCAAACTAGAGGTTTTGGCATACCCTATGGACCTTCGGTTGAAGACTGACACGCATGCGGGCTGGCGGGCACTTCACGTAATCCCTTAGGGCGCCTGAGGGCGAGACGGATCCCCCAGAGGGAGCGTCTGGGTCCGGCACTGTGGACAAACAGGTGCACACCAAGCGGAAGCCGGCCTGCACAACTGTAGCATAATGTGACGTGACTTCAGCCGGAGATGTTCGCGGATGTAAGTGCTTTTGGGTGAACCATCAGCAAATTTCTCATTTACTCCGCCCAACGTCCATGTTTCTCCATCGCCTCACAAAAAATACTTACCAGGATTGCGCTCTCTTTGTTGCAGGTCATGCAACAGGCTAAGACTACTGCTGACACAATACACGTCTTGATTGAGGATTGCCCAGTGCAAATAGGCTGTAAAGAATGATGCCCTCTAACCAACATTCACTATTCTGTTTACTTGTGTTGCACATTAAAGTTTTATTCCCTGTTGTTTTTCACTATGTCATTTGCTTGCTTACACTAATTAAACAATAGTCTGTTGACTTGTGTTGTACATTAAAAGTTAGTTTCTTGTTTTTCAATACGTTATTTGTTTGCTTGCACCAAATCAAACACATTAATTCTTATAAAGTCATGGGTCTTTGTATTTATTGCAAATAACTTCACCCACAACTTTTGATTGTAAAGCCAAGTGTAACCTTTTCGTATAGTGGAGAAAGCAGTTTGTTAATCATGGCATTGATCTCACATATGGAAACCACGTCTAATCATGGAATGCCTCACATATAAAAGCCTCGATTTATTAGATAAATAAAACACACACAGACATTGAACTGCATTGAACTGCAAAATGTGTAATGAAACGTCATATAAAGCAGACAAAGGCATTTAACCGCTTTTAAAATTATGGCATTTCAAAGAAAGTGCGATGTGTGAGGTATTATTTCCCCCTTATCCTTAAACTGTGACTCCTTGTTGGGGAAATCCAGAACAAGGGGTCACAGTTTAAGGATAAAGGGGAAATCTTTTAGGACCGAGATGAGAAAAACAATTTTTACACAGAGAGTGGTGAATCTGTGGAATTCTCTGCCACAGAAAGTAGTTGAGGCCAGTTCATTGGCTATATTTAAGAGGGAGTTAGATGTGGCCCTTGTGGCTAAAGGGACCAGGGGGTATGGAGAGAAGGCAGGTACAGGATACTGAGTTGGATGCTCAGCCATGATCATATTGAATGGCGGTGCAGGCTCGAAGGGCCGGATGGCCTACTCCTGCACCTATTTTCTATGTTTCTATGTCTATTATTATTATCACATTATTACTAATTTCACATACAAAAATCCTCCATTAACATACTCCTTTTATTAGATGAGTTCCTGCAGTGGTGGTCCTCTGTTTGTGCTGTGGGATGTTTGCTGGTGATCCTCACCACATATTGATCTGCCAGGGTACACTGCCTCGCTCGGAGTTGTAGTAAGCATAAAAATGGTCCCTCTGCTCCTTTGCCCTTTTGTTGCTGGTGTTTCCTTGCAATGTGCCCAGTGCCACCATCAGTGCAGCCTGTCTTGCAGCTCTCCATGAAACTGGTGTGACGTCTCCTGTGTGTTTGTCCACCGTGTCACCTTCCACCTTGGCTGCTGCTGCACCTGTGGTGTGGATCAGGTTGTGGAGGAAACATGCCGCATAGACAATGGTCTGCACATTCTCGGGCTCCTGCTCCATTGTAGTCAGCAGGAAGCTGAATCTGCTAGCAAGGAGACCAAAAGCATTTTCCACTACCCTCCTAGCCCTGGACAGCCTGTAATTAAAGATCCTTCGCTCCCTTGACATCTGCCTGTGAGGGTATGGCTTCATCATCCATGGCCTGAGTGCGAAGGCATCATCACCAACCAGTGCGTAGGGGATGTCAGGGTTACCTTCTCCCGGCAGAGGTACTGGATCAGGAAGGCCTGCTCTCCCTTCTTCCAGTGCTTGCCCAAGGGAGGTCTCTCTCCAGATCCCTCCATCTGCGGCACTGCCAGGTGTGCCCACATCCACAAACAGGAAGTTGTAGTTTGCATCCACCACAGCTAACAGCATGATGGAATGGAACTTTTTGTAGGTTAAAGTACATAGAACCTCCCCTGGGTGGACACAGGATGGCCACATGCTTCCCGTCAACTGCTCCACATAGAAACATAGAAACATAGAAACATAGAAAGTAGGTGCGAGAGCAGACCACCAGGTCCATCGAGCCCGCACCGCCACTCGCTCATGGCTGAACACTAAACAGACACACTTACCCACAAACAGTAGACACAAGACACAGAACACAAGACACTACCCTCCCCTTTATACCGCTATCACCCCTCTCCACCCCAAGAACCTCGTGATCTCCTGGGGGAGGCAAAAAACCGGATAAAAACCCAGGTCCAATTCGGGAAAAAAATCCGGGAAATTCCTCTCCGACCCCAATCTAGGCGATCGACACTTGTCCAGGAGATCACTCAGGTCTTACTATACTAACCATACCTAGGTCCATATCCCTGCCCTCTCCCCGTAGCCCCTTATCCCCTTGGCAGCTAAAAAAAACATCTATTTTAGTCTTAAATATATTTAAAGTTTCTGCTTCCACTGCTCCCTGGGGCAGTGAATTCCATAAATTAACCACCCTCTGGGTGAAGAAGTTCTTCCTCATCTCAGTTTTAAAAGAGCCCCCCCTTATTCTGCAACTATGTCCCCTAGTTCTAGTTTCCCCGATCATTGGGAACATCCTCGGTGCATCCACCCGATCAAGGCCCCTCACGATCTTATATGTTTCAATGAGATCGCCTCTCATTCTTCTAAACTCCAAAGAGTAGAGTTCCAGCCTACTTAACCTTTCCTCATATGTCAATCCCCTCATTGCAGGAATTAATCTTGTAAACCTTCGCTGCACTGCCTCCAGGGCTAGTACATCCTTTCTTAAGTATGGACCCCAGAACTGTACACAGTATTCCAAATGTGGTCTCACTAATACTGTGTACAGCTGCAGCAAGACCTCCGTGTTTTTATACTCAATCCCCCTAGCAATAAAGGCCAAAACTCCATTGGCCTTCCTGATTGCTTGCTGCACCTGCATACTAACTTTCAGTGATTCATGTACTAATACCCCTAGATCCCTTTGCGTTGCATTACAACGCAGCTCCTCCTCATTTAGAAAATAACTTGCCCTATTATTTTTTTTCCCAAAGTGAATGACTTCACATTTATTAGTATTAAATTTCATCTGCCAAGTTGTTGCCCACTCACCTAGCTTATCTATATCCTTTTGCAGACTCTTCCTATCCTCCTCATCCCCTACTTTTCCTCCCATTTTTGTATCGTCCGCAAATTTTGATATATTACACTTGGTTCCCTCCTCCAAATCATTTATATAAATTGTGAACAACTGGGGTCCCAGCACCGACCCTTGCGGAACCCCGCTAGTTACCGGTTGCCATCCCGAGTATGAACCATTTATCCCCACTCTCTGCTTCCTATTTGTTAGCCAATCCTCTACCCATGCTAATATATTACCCCCAATCCCATAATTTTTTATTTTTAGCAATAGTCTCTTATGTGGCACCTTGTCAAAAGCCTTTTGGAAGTCCAAGTATACCACATCCACCGGTTCCCCTTTATCCACCCGGGTTGTTACTTCCTCAAAGAATTCGAGCAGATTCGTTAAACAGGACTTCCCCTTCACAAAACCATGTTGGTTCTGTCCGATGAAGTCATGTTTATCCAAGTGCCCCGTTAGTGTTTCTTTAATAATTGTCTCTAACATTTTACCCACCACCGATGTTAGACTAACCGGTCTATAGTTACCCGCCTTCTGTTTACTTCCTTTTTTAAATATAGGTGTTACATTGGCCATTTTCCAATCCACTGGGACCGTTCCTGCCTCCAGGGAGTTTTGGAAAATTATCACCAATGCATCCACAATCCCCACCGCTATCTCCCTCAAGACCCTTGGATGTAATCCATCAGGCCCAGGGGATTTATCCTCCTTCAGTCTCATTAATTTCCCTAATACCACCTCCTTGGTGATCTTAATAGTATTTAGCTCCTCCATTCCTACCGCCCCCTGTTTATCCAGCGTTGGAATATTTTTTGTGTCTTCTATGGTGAAGACTGATACAAAATACTCGTTTAATGCCTTTGCCATTTCCATGTTCCCCACCAACAACTCTCCAGTCTCACCCTCCAATGGACCAACGTTCACCTTAGCCACCCTTTTTCTTTTTATATAGCTATAAAAACTCTTACTATTAGTTTTTATGTTGTTCGCTAAATTCCTTTCATAGTCTATTTTCCCCGTCTTAATTAATCTCTTAGTTATTTTTTGCTGACCTTTAAATGCTTCCCAATCCTCTACCCTCCCACTATCTCTGGCTACCTTATATGCCCTTGCCTTCAGCCGAATACTATCCTTTATAGTTTTACTGAGCCATGGCTGACTGTTCTTACCCTTACCCCTTTTTTTCTTCATAGGAATAAATTTTTCTTGAAGGTTATACAGTATACCCTTAAACGTACACCACTGCTCATGTACCGTCTTATTCTTGAGTGTGCTATCCCAGTCAACTTTGATCAGCTCAGTCCTCATACCTTCATAATCCCCCTTATTTAGACTAAGCACCCTAGCCTGAGTTTCAACCTGCTCCCCTTCTATTTGAATATGGAATTCGACCATATTGTGGTCACTTGTTCCCAACGAGTCCCTAACTATGACATTTTTAATTAATCCTGCTTCATTACACAGGACCAGATCCAAGATTGCCTCCCCCCTTGTCGGTTCTGTGACATACTGTTCTAGGAACCCGTCTCTAATACTTTCTATAAACTCTTCCTCTAGTCTACCCTGCCCAGTTTGGTTTGCCCAATTAATATGAAAATTGAAGTCCCCCATGATTACAGCAGTTCCCTTTTTACATGCGTCAACTATTTGCAGATTTATGTTCTGACTTATGTTCCGCCCCACATGTGTGCAGGAAGTTCTCTCTGGTTTGAAAGCCGTGCGCCACTCTCCTCCACTCGTCAGGTGTACTAGGGCAGTCAATCATTCCTTCATATGCATTGTTGATGGCATCACAGGTCTCTCGGACAACCTTGCTGATGGTGTTGTGAGCCACACGGAAGAGGCTCTTGTAGGAATCCCCTGATGCAAGGTAGCGGAGGGTGATGGCTAGGCGCAGACCTGGTTCCAGTGACTTCCCCATGAAGGTGTCCGTTTTCTGCAGAAGAGGACCGACTCGTGTCTTTAGCTCCTGAAACAAGTCAGGGGGGATCCTGGTGAAGTTTCTAAAGGCAGCCTCATCTTTCCGGTGCAGATTTTTCCGTCATCATGATCTCATACTGGCCCAAAGTGTGTCTCATCCGGAACAAAGATCTCGTCCACACAGACCTCTTCCTGGGTTTCTTGATAGCTTTCCTTATTGTACTCCTGCTTAGCTGATTTGTAAGCGTGAGAGCAGCTGCTAACAGAAGTCTCTGTTGCTATTGTAGCAATGCAGTCTGTATCTCTTCCATGATGATCATGGAATAGCAGCCAGCAACCCCCCTTTATATGCGTAAATGACATCATGCGCGAACTTTGCGTAACCTCCGCTTTAAATCGGTCGCGCTAAACGCACGTAATCGCATGCAAGTGGGACAGGCCCTTAAAGCTTTTGTGGCGTGCTATCCAGTCAGCAGAAAGACAATACATGGTTACAATTGAGCTAATTAAAGTGTATAATTTAAAGTGGATGCATGATAAGGGAATAAAATTTAGTGCAAGGTAAAGCCAGCAAAGTCCAATCAAGGATAGTCCGAGGGTCATCAATGAGGTAGATGGTAGTTCAGCACTGCTCTCTGGTTGTGGTAGGATGATTCAGTTGCCTGATAACAGCTGGGAAGAAACTGTCCCTGAATCTGGAGGTGTGCGTTTTCACACTTCTATACCTTTTGGCTCATGGGAGAGTGGAGAAGGTTGAGTGGCCTGGGTGCGACTCATCGTTGATTATGCTGCTGGTCTTGCCGAGGCAGCGTGAGTTATAAATGGAATCAATTGTTAATGTTATTGAAGTGAATCATTGTTATTATGTTCCGATTCTGTAAATGGATAAGAAGTTCCCTGGATTAGAGTTCAGTTTTTCTTCATTCAGCTTCATTCTGCTTGCCTCGGATCACCCCAATCAGAAGTCATAGTTCTTCCTTGTTTTCTCAACCACAATATTTCAAGAATGCAGTGTGTTGGCAAAATAAGAAACACCAAGACAAATGCCAGTTAGGAATTGAACACATTGGTGGAGTGCCCTGTACAAGATTTGGCAACATGTAAGATTGATGGAAAATGCTGTGTCTCACCAGATTATATCAAGCAATTTAAGTATTAGAAACATAGAAACATAGAAAATAGGTGCAGGAGTAGTAGGTATGTTGCAAAGCCTACCTGAAGCGTCGCTGAAAATCTGTCCCAGCCCGTATGCGCGATTTTGGCGCCGTTTAGAGGGGGGCGCGTTTAAAACGCGATTTTCTCTAGGCTGTTCAAATCGAGGATGTTCAGCCTAGTTAATTATTAACGAAAAATCGCTGGAAGATTCCATCGCTTTAGCTATTATTACTTTTAAGGGCTTTATCTAATTGTTATAGTAGGTTAAAAATTAACCTCTAAACCCCCGACCGCCGGCAATGGGTCGGATCTCATACAGCATACAACAGAAGGTAGGCTGTTTATTTTTACATTAAAAAGGGCTTCTTAAGATCCCTTTATACAAAGTTTAAAGTTGTGGGTAGCTAATTTTGTGGACATTATATCCCTCAGTATTTTTCTGGGTATTTGAGGGTACAAATCTAGCACAATGTGAACTTTCTAAACCAGCGCGTTCCCAGGAACCCACTAGAAAGCTGATTTAAATTGCCTAATTTACAGCAATTGAACACTAAATTCCTTCCATTCGGCCTATAAATTAATGTAAATGAGATTTAAAAATCATGTTTTATTGTGAATTATTTGTGAATATTATTTGGACACTTAGGCTATTTAAAAATGTTAATCATTTATTAAGAAATAGATAGATGTTTAGATCTAGTAATTGAAGTTTGAAATTAGCTCCAATTGGGTAACTAACTAATTATATGCTTTAATTTCAGGTCCTCCAAGTAAGATTATTTTATATTTGTTTCATAATGCTTCAATCAATGATAACTGAAAATTTCATTCAGTTCTCTTAATTTTTAAGAAAGTTATGGGCTTTTGACTGTCCACGATCACAGCTTTTTTGTTATGTCCATAGAAAATCAATAGGGAACAAGATGCTAATTTCCGAGTATGAAAATGGCCATAACTTTTTAAATACTTGAGATATGAAAGTGAATTAGGTGTCAAATTAAACTTCTTTTTATGCTTCATCTGATGGGATAAATTGCAGACTTGATTTTTAAAATCTCAAAATGTTGTAACATTGCTAGGAGTAGGCCATTCGGCCCTTTGAGCATGCACCGCCATTCAATATGATCATGGCTGATCATCCAACTCAGTATCCTGTACCTGCCTTCTCTCCATACCCCCTGATCCCTTTCGCCACAAGGGCCACATCTAACTCTCTCTTAAATATAGCTAATGAACTGGCCTCAACTACCTTCTGTTACCATTAAAATGGGTCTAAACTTTCTGCAAGAGCCTGAGCTAAGTGACATATTATAAGTGACCAGCCTCCTTTATGTCTTATTTTTCTCCTGATTGGCTAAAATGGATAGAAAATGAAGAAAGAGGCAGCCAGTTCACTGTCACCTGAGTTGCGATGTTGTACAAGGTGAAGAAATTCTGCATGGAGACTGTGAATAGAGTTTGTAGTCTGTGAATGGAAAATGCCGCACATTAATGGAGTACAATATGCAGTAATGGGATACATCATGTGTGAATCACTTTAAGTAATGTCGTACAATCGATATGAACTGACACTGCAGATGATTAAACTGCATCACATGTGAATTAGGTACATAATACATGACTGGAGAACGGTAATGTGATAAATATGAAATACACAGCAAACAAACGAGGTTGAAAGACCCAACTTTAACTCTTAGTCAAGGACAGAGCTTCCTGCACTTCCACATGTCTTCAGTAGCCAAAGCAGGATGTCATTAACAGCACTTAGCAACAGCAGACTGATGGAATAGTTCATTATCGTGTCACCTATGCACAATGACAATGAACTTTAATGCTCATAATGTAATCTGGTGAATAGTGGAATTAATCCTTTTGATTAGAAACAAGGAAAATGATTAGCAGTATAAACTAGTCCGCCTGCTGGAGGCTGAACATAAATATTCAAAGCACTCTGCCTAAGGAGGCCACTCAGTCCACTAGGTTTATGCTGACATTCTGAAACCCTATTAAGCCCCAGCAAAGCACAGAGTGGGTTAGAGGAACTCAAGGGGCCAGGTAGCATCAGTGGAGGGAATGGATAGGTAATCTTTTGGAATAGGACCCTTTTTCAGACTCAAAGGTCCTGACCCAAAATGTTGCCTGCCATTCCCTGACTCGAAACGTTGCCTGTACAGTTCCACAAAACAAGCTTTTCATTGTACTTCAACACACGTGACAATAATGCACTTGTTTAGCTTAGTTAGAAACATAGAAACATAGAAAATAGGTGCAGGAGTAGGCCATTCGGCCCTTCGAGCCTGCACCGCCATTCGATATGATCATGGCTGATCATCCAACTCAGTATCCTGTACCTGCCTTCTCTCCATACCCCCCTGATCCCTTTAGCTACAAGGGCCACATCTAATTCCCTCTTAAATATAGCCAATGAACTGGCCTCAACTACCTTCTGTGGCAGAGAATTTCAGAGATTCACCACTCTCTGTGTAAAAAATGTTTTTCTCATCTCAGTCCTAAAGGGTTTCCCCTTTATCCTTAAACTGTGACCCCTTGTTCTGGACTTCCCCAACATCGGGAACAATCTTTCTGCATCTAGCCTGTCCAACCCGTAAGAATTTTGTAAGTTTCTATAAGATCCCCCCTCAGTTTAGAGATACAGCGCAGAAACAGACCCTTCAGCCCACCGAGCCCGTGCCGACCAGCGATCCCCGCACACTAACACTATCCTACACACAATAGCAATAATTTACAATTTACAATTTTACCAAGCCAATTAACCTATAAGCCGGTACGTCTTTGGAGCATAGGAGAAAACCGGAGATCCCAGAGAAAATAGATCCACCCCATGCAATTAACTATTGGAAAGAAATGTATGCCCACTGAGATGGTTGCACCACCCTTTCACAGGGGCATCTGAGGATGGGCAATAAATGTTGGCCTTCACACTGATACCCATATCCTGAAACGCAGAACAAATGAAACATATTTCCTTGGATTAAAACCAGAAGCAGATGATCACATAATTTCTCTCATGTCCGCTTGTGCTATGTGGAATCGTGCTATGAGCAAACTGACTGGCATGTTTCCCTGCACCGGAACATGAGTATTCTTTAAACACAATTAATTGACTGTCAGTCACTTTGAGATGTTGCGAAAGCTCCTAAACATGATGTAAATCCTTCTCGCATCCAAGGAGGATGACTGCGAATAGTTCCCGCTGTGACCAAACAGCAAAGCCAGGGGTCAAACACAGTTCCATCTGGCCTGGAGGTCAACCTTCTAAAGGATCAACCATTGCTCAACTATTGCAACCAACTTCCCTTCTTTCTTGTTCAAGTTTATTATTAAAGTGCATGAGAATGGTGGGGTACAGGTGCCATGAGAAATCTTGCCTGCAGCAGCATCATAGACACATAGACTCAGACCAACATAGAAACATTAATTATACATAAATGACACATAATGTTCTGAAAGAAAGAAGACCGCAAAAAAAACCTCACAGGCATTAACATAACGTAAAAACATAATTAGAAAAAGATAGAAGTCTATGTTAGTGTAAGACGTAGTTCATAGTGTTCCCTTATCGAGGCAGGATTAGGGTTGTGCGAGTTGGTTCAAGAACCTGATAGTTGTGGGAAACTAGCTGCTCCTGAACTTGGAGTGTGGCCTTTTATAGTGTCATGGTCTTTCGATTTAGTTTGGTGGTAATGCATTCAGTGGAAAGAGTGGATGTGGAGAGGATGTTTCCACTAGTGGGAAAGGTCATAGCCTCAGAATTAAAGGACGTATCTTTAGGAAGGAGTAGGTATTCCTTTAGTCAGAGTGGTAAATATGTGGAATGTATTGCCACAGACGGCTGTGGAGGCCAAGTTATGGATATTTTTAAGGTGGAGATTGAAAGATTCTTGATTAGTACAGGTGTCAGGGTTTATGGGGAGATGAGTAACTGGTACCAACAAATCGGAGTACAGAAGGAGATCAACAATTTTGTTGGGTGGCACCAGAACAACAATCTTGCTCTCAACGTTAGGAAAAACCAATGAGCTCATTGTTCTTCAACAATCAGCTCCTTGGTCTTGCTCACATTGAGAGCAAGACTGCTATCATGTTTTTGACCTGACCCGCACAACCCCAATCCTACCGGCAAAAGAACACACCGACCACCTCTTGCACTACCATGGACTTGTTTTCTCATTGTGTATTTTTGCATGAATGTCGTGTTTTATCTTGCACTGTCTTTCCCTTTTCACTGTCTTATATAATGTATGTGTAATTCATGTACAATTTATGTGTTTATGTGTGCCTGAGCCTAGTTGCCTATGATGTTGCTGAAAGCACATTTTTCATTGTACCTGTATCTCAACATACTTGTGCATATGACAATAAAGTTGACATTACTTGACTTGACTCAGGAAGATAAAACTAAGGGACCCCGCACCTGTCTTCATCTGTGAGATGGCAGTGAAGAGATCTTCAGCTCAAAGTACCAGGGCGTACACATCTCTGACGACCTGACATGGGCCCAGCACATTGATTATTGCTCCCCAGAAGAAACTCACTCAACTACATTGAATACTGAAGAAATTCGGCCTGTCACCAAGTACTTTGTTTAACTTCTATAGATGTACAGTGGAGAGCATACCGACTGGTTGTATCACAGCCTGTTTCAGAAATTTGGATTCTCATAAATGAAGGAAGCTGCAAAAAAGTGGTGGACATTGCTCAGTTGATCATAGGTACAGACCTGACCACCACTGGAAGCACTGCCTCAAGAAGGCAGCTTATATCATCAAAGCTGCCAGGCCAGGCTCTCTTCACTCTGCTACCATCAGGAAGAAGGTGCAGAGGCATTGAACCATTTCAAGAAGCATTGTTTCTTCCCATTGACCACCTGGTTCTTGAACCACCCAACATTACCTTAACCCTGTACGGAGGACTCTCACCGTTTCTCTGTCGGGCCTCCGTTTGTCGAACCGAGCACCGTGGAGCGGCCTCCAACCGGCACACTGGGCTTTGCTCCGAGTTGTTTTGTTTTTACTGGGTATGTTCGTGGGGGGGGGGGGGGTGGGGGCGCGCTGCTTCCCTGTACGGAGGACCCAATCGTTTCTCTGTCGGGCCTCCGTTGTCGTTGGGGCCGAGCACCGTGGAGCGGCCTCCAACCGGCACGACCTGGGCTCCAGTCGCGGAGCCTGCGGACTACTCACCATCGCGGAGTTGGCCGGGTTCGGAGCGGGAGGAGCTGTGGTGGCGCGCTGCTGCGGCCCGACCCCGGAGATTTGGAAGCTCCAGCTGCCGGCCCGATAGACGGCGACATCGGGATTTCGTGGGTACCTGGTGGGAGACCGCTTTTCGGAGCTTCCGCAACGGAAATGACAAATTCAACCGCTCAAGTTGCGGGGTTGAAAATTACCTGGAGGAGGAATTATCACAGTGAGGAGGAATTCGCTGTGATGGATGTTTGTGTAAATTGTGTTGTGTCTTGGTTCTTCTTCTTGTTTGTATGACTGCAGAAACCAAATTTCGTTTGAACCTCTGGGTTCAAATGACAACAAATAAAATCTAATCTAATGTTTGTACTTAACACAGTACTGCACAGGAACAGGCCTTTCGGCCAACAATCTTTGTGCCAAACATTATGCATTGAAAACTGATCTCATCTACCTGTATATGATCAATTTCCTTCTATTCCCTGCACTTCCATGTGCCTATTTAGAAGCCTCTTAAACACTACTATCATATCTGCCCCCTGCACTACCCTGGCAGTGCATTCCAGGCACCCGCCACAGTCCCTGTGTAAAAAACCTGCACCACAGATCTCCATTAAACGTCCCCCCTCTCATCTTATTGCTCTGCCCTCTAGTGTTGGACATTTCCACCCTTGAAAAACGGCTCTGACTGTCCGCCCTATCTATGCCTCTCATCATTTTATATACTTCTAATCAAGTCTCTACTCAACCTCTGCCATTACAGAGAAAACAATCCGACTCTATTCAAACTCTCCCTCTTATCCAGGCAGCATTCTGGTAAACCTCTACTGCACCCAATCCAAAGCCTCCACATCTTTCCTGTAATGGTTCGATCAGAACTGCAGGCAATATTCCAAATATGGCCTAACCAAAGTCCTATAAAGCTGCATGATGATTTCCTAATTATTATAATTCAATGCCCCTAGCAATGAAGGCAAACATTCCATACACCTTCTTTACCACCCATTCTACATGTGCTGCAACCATTAGTGAGCGATGAACTTGGACTTCAGGATCACTTTACCTATCAATGCTGCTAGGAGTCTTGCCATTCACTATTTACTCTCTCCTTACATTCAACCTCCCAATGTGCGACACCTCACGTTTGCTCGGGTTAAACTTCATCTGCCATTTCTCCACCCATTTCTGCAGCTGATCTGTATCCCCCTGCATCTTCTGACTGTTGTCCTCACTGTCTGCAACTCCTCCAGATTTAGCGTCATCAGCAAACTGACTCACCAGCACATCTACATTTATATTGATGGCTATGCACTTTAGCCTTTGCATTGTCATGGTCTAGTTTATTGAGAATAACTAATAATTTGTAAATCTATTGGCATTGCTATTGCAACTAACGTGCTTGTAAAGCTGCAGGAAGTAAGAATTCCATTGTTCTGGTTCAGATGACGAATAAACACTCTTGAGTAAGCGCTCCTGAATTATGGAAAAAACCCCGCTTACCTGGATGAATGCAGCTCCATCAATGTCCAACCAATTCAATCTAGTCCACTTGTGCCTTTACCTTTCACTGCCTTCTCCATCAGCACATTGTGGCTCTGTTAGCTACCATGAAACAGCACAAGGAAACACCTGAGATGTTCCAACCATCTGCCTATCAACCCCCCCCCCCCCCCTCACCTTTACCTCTATCCACTTATAGCCTGCTACACTTTGCCCTGCCTCTCCCCTCTTACAGCTTTCTTCTCCCTCCAAAATCACTGAAGAATGGTCCCGATCCGAAACATCACTTATCCATGTTCTCTAGAAATGCCACATTGTTTCCTTCTGTGTAAACCAGCATCTGCAGTTCCTTGCTTCCATGTCATCTGTCCATTTCCCTCCACAGATGTTGCCTGACATGCTGAGATGGCACTGATGGCAGTTCTCCCCTTGGAGCTGGCATAGATCCTGATTCTGGGAGCTGGCATTGATCCTGATGGGCTGAGTGGCCTCCTCTGTGTCCTTATAAACATAAGGAGCAGTGCAACAAACCGCAAAGGCAGCTCACTACTATCTTTTCAAGAACAATGAAGGGTGGCAAATAGCACAGTGGTCGAGTTGGTGGGTTACAGCGTCAGAGACCCAAGTTCGATCCTAACCACGTGTGCTGTTTGTGCGGAGTTTTACGTTCTCCCTGTGACAGCGTGGGTTTTCTCCAGGGGCTTCGGTTTCTTCCCACACTCCAAAAACATACATGTTTGTAGGTTAATTGGCATCGGTAAAATTGTAAATTGCCCCTAGTGTGTAGGATTGTGCTACTGTAGGGGGTGATCGCTGGTTGGCGCAGACTTGGTGGGGTGAAAGGCCTACTTCAGCACTGTATCTCTCAATCAAAATAAAATCAATAATGAAGGATGAATAAGAAATGCAATTCTGCCATTAATTTCCACTTCCTGTGAATGAATGAAATGAAAACATAGTGATAATGTGGATAAATTGAGAGGAATTGACTCTACTGAACTACTGAAATAACCATATAACCATATAACAATTACAGCACGGAAACAGGCCATCTCGACCCTTCTAGTCCGTGCCAAACACGTATTCTCCCCTAGTCCCATATATCTGCGCTCAGACCATAACCCTCCATTCTTTTCCCGTCCATATAACTATCCAATTTATTTTTAAATTTTAAAAATGAACCTGCCTCCACCACCTTCACTGGAAGCTCATTCCACACAGCCACCACTCTCTGAGTAAAGAAGTTCCCCCTCATGTTACCCCTAAACTTCTGTCCCTTAATTCTCAAGTCATTTCCCCTTGTTTGAATCTTCCCTACTCTCAGTGGGAAAAGCTTATCCATGTCAACTCTGTCTATCCCTCTCATCATTTTAAAGACCTCTATCAAGTCCCCCCTTAACCTTCTGCGCTCCAAAGAATAAAGCCCTAACTTGTTCAACCTTTCTCTGTAAGTTAGTTGCTGAAACCCAGGCAACATTCTAGTAAATCTCCTCTGTACGCTCTCTATTTTGTTGACATCCTTCCTATAATTAGGCGACCAAAATTGTATACCATACTCCAGAATAGTAAAGATTAAACGAGAACTTACCAGTTTGAAGTTTGATCTGTATTTTATGAAGAGTTACGATGAGGGATTACGTGAAGAGCCCGCTCAGCACGCATGCGCGGCATACTTCAAAGCAACGGTGCGGAATCACAGATAGACACAGTTATTGAAGTAAACATAGTAAAGACAAGGAGGCATCAGTTTATGAATTTGACCCATATTATTGAGGGTGGGAGCAGAGGGCACGTAATCCCTCATCGTAACTCCTCATAAAATACAGATCAAACTTCAAACTGGTAAGTTCTCGTTTAATCTTACTATTTTACTTCGGAGTCACGTGAGTGATTCCGTGAAGATTTCAAAGCTCTGTGATTTCAAACCGTGTAACAGTTATTACTACATCACTGCCGAAGTCTTTGAGGGAGGAAGTGTGTTATCGTAACCAACCAATGAATCTGTTTGTAGAAAAACACAATGGTATTTTTTAACAATAACAACAAAGAAATTCAATTGCTCCCCTGGGCTTAAATTAAATATTTGCAGTCTGTAAAATCTTTCCTGCAAATAAAACAGGTTTTGCCAACGGCTTATTATAAAATTTCTGAACGGTCTTTCCCCCGACCATCCTGCTGTAGCCAGGATGTGGTCTATAGGCGCGTCCATTCTTTTAGCCGTCGACGTGGATGCCGCCCTAGTGGAATGAAATTTGTACATGTTAGTTTTTATCCCAGCAGCTTTTAGCACCTGCTTGAGCCATCTCGAAATGGTTTGGCTCGTCACCCGACCATAAGGTTTTTTATGACTGACCCACAAGGCTTTTCATCTCCCTCGAATATTTTGGTTGTGTCTATGTAGGATAGTAGGGTCATGGCACATAACCGTGTTTCTGGCGGGTAAGCTGTGAGTTCCACAACTGGATTGGGTGTTCCTGGTCTGCTCTGTTTGATCATTCCCTGGATAACGACAGAGATCTGGTCTGGAGCTGTGAGCATGCTGTCCAGTTGCAATAGGTGTAGTGACTGGACCCTCTGTGGAGATACAAGTGCCATCAACATGAGTGTTTTGAGCATAGATGGTTCCAGGTTGAGGGATCTGGCTGGTGGCCATCCCCTGAGGTATGTCAGGACCACACTGACATCCCATATATGGGTGTACCTTGGTCTAGGGGGTTAGAGTTGTAAATACCCTTCATTAGTTTGACCACCAGCGGGTGGGACCCCATGGCCTGTTGTCCTGGAGCTGGTTTTAAATAGACAGGCAGGGCAATTCTAGCTGTGTTGATGGCTCTGTAGCCGAGTCCTTCATCGTGGTGAAGGTTCGCCAGGAATTCCAGTACGTTGGTAACTGTAGCGGTTGAGTAGGTGGTCCCTGTATCCAAGCAGTACTTCTCCCATTTTTTGATGCTGGACAAGTGCTGTTTTTTAGTGGATGTTCGGAGGGATGCTGACATGGTGTCGACGGTTTGTTATGATAATCCCAGTCCCAGAAGTGGTTTGTACAGAAACTGCAACCCAGGAGTTTGATTTTTTCATGACATGGGTGGCTTGTGCCCGACACTGTGTGTTAACAACTCTGGGTCACTGGGGAATACCATCGGAGTTTCAACAACCATGTCATGGAGTATTGGGAACCATGGCTGTGTAGGCCAGTCAGGTACTATCAAAATACCTGAAGCAGAGTCTATTTGTACTGTGCCTAGTCCCCGACTGATGAGGCAGAAGGGAGGAAATGCATAGAAGAAGAATTTCCCCAATCCAGCGCGAACGCATCTACCGCTGCTCCCTCAGGGTCTGGTTCCCAAGCGACATACATAGGTACCTGGTGATTTAGCCTCGATGCAAATAAATCGATATCTGGCGTGCCATATTGCTTGATAACTTTTGTGAAAAAATTTTTTGGGGGGTTTTAACATCCATTCGATGTTGTCATTAAATGTATGTGACCTGGTGTCTGCCACTGTATTTAGCTTACCTGGCAGGTAAGTTACTGATAGCCAAATATGTCTTTGGACACACCATTGCCAAATTGTGTTGACCAACTTGTCGCATGATACCGATTTTATGCCGCCCATATGGTTAATGTAGGCCACCACCGTAGTATTATCTATTTATAACCGTACATGCAAGTGATGCATATTTATGCATATGCTTTTAAACCATAAACGTCACCCAACATCTCTAGATAATTAATGCCCAGTGTAAGTGGTAACGATGATTCTGGGTTAGTCCATCTACTACTTGTGCTGGATATAGAGTTAGTTGCTCCCCAGTCTTGAGCACTGGCATCTGTTTGGATAACTGACATGGGGTTAGTGATGATAATAGGCTGAAACTATGTCAAACGTTTTTTGCCCACCACTGTAGTTCTGATATTACTTCAGTGGGTAACTTCATGAAATTATCATAATGACCTGTATGTCGTTTTTGGTACAAAGGTCCGAATTATGTAGCCGGAAATGCTGCTACCATTTTCCCAATTACTCTGTTACTTGTCGCGTAGTTGGTAGTTTGTTGACCATTAAATTGTTGCATGATTGTGCCAATTCAACTATGTTGTCTTTTGGCAATGTTACAGTCACGTAGACTGAATTAATTGTGAAGCCCAAGTAGTCCATGATAGAGGATGGCTTCAACTTAGATTTATCTGGATGTAAGACAACCCCAGGGTTTCGAATAACTGTTTGGTAGCTGAACAGCTAACATAGTCAAATTCATGGTCTTGCCTACCATTTAGGACGTCATCAAGATATGCCATGACAATATGTTTTTGTCTCGTGAATATTGCCAGAGCTGGTTTTAGTGTCTTGGTGACACTCTTGGGCTGATGTGAACCCATTGGGTAACGCTTTAAACTGCTATAGCTGCCCCATCCAGGTAAATTTCAGGTATCTGCGATGATCCTTGTGTATGGTACTAAATAGTAAACATCTTTAAGATGAATGCTTGCCATGAAGTATCCTTTGGAATTTAGTTGTTTGGCCGGTTCCATTTTGAAATGTATATACTTAACAAACATATTTAGTGAAGTTAAGTCAATGATGATGGGACATCCACCATCTTTTTTGGGTTTAGTGAATATATTTGATACGAATGGCAAGGGTTCAGGTTTTCCCATGATACCCTTTGTAATTATTCTCACCAGTTCAGCTTGTCCCTCTTGTTTCTTTAACGGAGAGGGGGAAAAACACCCTCTGGGGTGAATGTTGACCTGGTGGCAATTTTTCTAGTATGAATTGTATTTGTATTCACTAATGCCATTGAGTATATACTGATCACTAGTGATAGACTCCCATGTGTTAGTATTACTCTATATACTGGTAGGAACCAGTCCCACCTACCTCCATGGTTATGGGTATTTTTCTGTTTCCTGCCGGTCCAACGAGTGTTGCACGTCGTCTGCACGTGGCGGTGACTTTGGGGGGTGGCACATTTTCCATGGGGTCCGCTCTGGGCCCTGGTCTAAAGAAGACTTTCGGTGATTGAATGCGGACCCCGAGCTTTCATCAGTCCGATATGGTAGACGTTGACTGATGGGCGCGATGGGGTGCTGCTGCGTAGGAATTACTGTTTTTGGTTACTCGTCCCGGCCCTGCCCTCATGAGCCGAAAGTTTTGTAAAACCTCTTGCATGTCCTTCATATGCTTTGTGAGGTTTTTGCCAAAGAGCAGTGGGTCTGGCTCAGTGGCTGGGGTATGCACAACCCCGCAATGTAGGATTTTATGGCAGGTCTTATGACTTGTTTACGAAGGTTGTGGTCATCTCCGTATTTGTCCATGGAACGAGGAAAAAACGATGTGATGGCTGTCGTCAAGCTTTTAACGGCGTCCTGCACGTGGGGTTGCCACGTAGCGGTCCACCACACCTAGCAGCTTTTCCTGTTCCTGCACCCCTTGCATCTCCCGAGATCTTCAGCCATTGCCCCTGTTCTTGACCAGCCCAGTCCTGGTCATTCTATGCCCTATGCTGTGTCCAGGGTATCTTCTTCAGTTAATCAAATGAGACTTGTCAGGCTTCTGAACTTTCACAGAAGCCACAAGAAGGCACAAAGACAATTAATGCAAAAACATCAGAGCTGGAATAGGCCACTCAGCCCATCTACCCTGCCCCACTGTTCAACATCATCATGGCTGAAGGTAGACAAAAATGCTGGAGAAACTCAGCGGGTGAGGCAGCATCTATGGAGCGAAGGAAATAGGCAACGTTTCGAGTCATCATGGCTGATCTGCCCCAGACCTCAACTCCTCTTCTAAGCTAGTTCTATGTGGCTCTCGATTCCCCATCACAATAACAAGTTGCAAACAATTGTAGGCACAAGGAACTGCAGATGCTAATTTACAAAACAAGGATACAAAGGGCTGGAGTAACTCAGCAGGTTAGGGCAGCATCTCTGGAGAACATAGATAGACAATGTTTCGGGTCACTACCCTACTTCAGATAATCATGTTCAGTCTGAAGAAAGGTCCCAACCTGAATGATCGTCTCACCATGTGACTCCAGAGATGCTGACTTGAGCCGCTGAGATACTCCAGCGCTTTGTGTGTTTTTTTTTTGCTAGCAATCGTTCTGTGCCCATTTGTACCCTTTCGTACCTCCCCCCTCTCTTCCAGGTGGTCCAGCTGGACTGGCTTCCATTTCTACCCTTCCACCTCCATTCATTCCTGTAACCTTATTTCACACTTTTTATATTTTAATATCCGTTCTTTGTTCAACCATCTGCCTATCAACCCCTCCCGCCCCATCTGTATCCACCTATCACTCACCAGGCTTTGTCCTGCTCCAGCTAGCTTCCAGCTTTCTCTCCCCCACCACAATCAGTCTGCAGAAGGGTCTCGACCTGAAAGGTCACCTATCCATGTTCTCCAGAAATGCTGCCGGACCCGCTGAGTTTCTCCAGCACTTTGTGTCTCTTGCGCAGTTTGTGTAGGTTGGATAATGTAGGTGCTGTTGCCATTTATTTTCTCTCTAATGGCTACCTTAGAGTGGATAATTGTGGGCCTCTGAAGTCCTCGCAGTCAAGATGTTGAACCTAGCCCTACATCAGCCATTAGTTTATTGTCACATGTACCGAGGTACTTTTACAAGTTTTTGTTGCGTGCTAACCAGTCAGCGGAAAGAAAATACATGATGACAATTGAGCCATACACAGTGTAACAGATAGATGCAGGATAAAACCATTAAAGTCCGATCAAAGATAGTCAAGATTCAAGATTCAAGATTCAATTTAATTGTCATTTGGACCCCTTGAGGTCCAAACGAAATGCCGTTTCTGCAGCCATACATTACAAACAAATAGACCCAAGACACAACATAATTTACATAAACATCCATCACATTGCTGTGATGGAAGGCCAAAAAAAACTTATCTCTCCACTGCACTCCCCCCCCCCCCCCCCCCCCCCGATGTCAGAGTCAAAGTCAAAGCCCCCGGCTGGCGATGGCGATTGTCCCGCGGCCATTAAAGCCACGCCGGGTGATGCGAGCTCTTCAACCCCGCAACTCGGGCGGGAGAAGTCGCCGTTGCGAGAGCCCTGAAAAGCGGTCTCCCTCCAGGGACCCGCGGGCTCCCGGTGCCGCCATCCGCCAGACCCGCAGTTGCAGCCTCCGAATCTCCGGAGGTCGGCGCCGCAGCAGCAGCAGCGCTCCACCACCGCTCCACCCGCTCTGGACTCGGCCAGCTCCGCGACGGTGACGGTGAGTAGTCGGCACCAGAGCCCCCGGTCTTCCTGTTGGAGGCCGCTCCTCGTTGCAGCCCCAACGACAACGGAGACCCGACAAGGAAAAGGTCGGGTCTCCCGTGCAGGGAGAGATTTAAAAGTTACCCCCTCCCTCCTACCCCACCCCCACCCCCCACACACATACCCCAACAAAAAATAACAAAAACTACATAGAAACATAGACTAAAAAATAATAAAAACGCGGACGGGCTGCAGAGGCCGCTGCTGACGAGAGTCGCGCCGCCTACCGGATAGTCTGAGAGTATCCAATGAGATGGAGAGTAGTTCAATGGCGAGTTCCAAGATCCTCACCCTGGAGAGATGGCGTGTGAATTAGAGATAGGTGGGGGTGGTCATTTTACCTTGCATCTTCTGCCCTTGTCCTTTAACACAGTGGAGGTCATGCATTGGCTTTATTCTGTCTTTGTGGCCAAATGCCATCGCTAATCCTCAACTAATACCACAGACGATTAAAATAAACATGGTTAATATTTGAAGACATCTGTAGGAATATTTTGTTTTAGTAACCCAAAGGATTCCTGTACTTATCACTAATTTAAAAAGAAGAGTCAGGCCCATAGCATTGCCAAAGGACTTTATAGACTAGTAAAGGAGTAATTATAATTTCTCCTGAATTAATTTATCTTGCATGATGGAAAATATGATGCTGTTCATTACATAATTATTCAGAAAGTACCCAGTACTTAAGGGCATGCAACTGCAAATTAAAAAGGCAGCAATATCAAACCATGTTTGTTACAACTATGCATAAATTAAATTCAAGAAAGAATTTGAATGTCTATGGTATCGTTCGTAGCCTCAGAACTCCAAAACACTGACGGAGGGTCTACAACCTAAAACATTAACTCTGTTTCACTTTCCACAGATGCTACCTGACTCGCTGAGTGTTTCCAATAGATTCTGGTTTTATCTCCCAAAACGCTATGCAGGAAATGAAGTGTCACTAAGTAATCATGCAGTGTGAAAAAAGTGACATTTGATTTTTGGAGATGAAAATCCTGCGAGCAGCAACAATAAGAAAATTAATATCTAGTTATATCTGGTGGAGGGATAAATATTAGCTGATAAACTTGGAATAACCATATAACCATATAACCATATAACAATTACAGCACGGAAACAGGCCATCTCGACCCTTCTAGTCCGTGCCGAACACATATTCTCCCCTAGTCCCATATACCTGCGCTCAGACCATAACCCTCCATTCCCTTCCCATCCATATAACTATCCAATTTATTTTTAAATGATAAAAACGAACCTGCTTCCACCACCTTCACTGGAAGCTCATTCCACACAGCTACCACTCTCTGAGTAAAGAAGTTCCCCCTCATGTTACCCCTAAACTTCAGTCCCTTAATTCTCATGTCATGTCCCCTTGTTTGAATCTTCCCTACTCTCAGTGGGAAAAGCTTTCCCACGTCAACTCTGTCTATCCCTGCTCTTATTGATTAGTACGGGTATCAGGGGTTATGGGGAGAAGGCAGGAGAAAGGGGTTAGGAGGGAGAGGTGGATCAGCCATGATTGAATGGCGTAGTGGACTCGATGAGCCAAATGGTCTAATTCTGCTCCCATCACTTATTAACTTATGAACATGCTCTTTTCCCAGAAGTTCCACTGGATTTTTAAAACATTAATTTGGGTTGATAAATGCAGCCTTGTTTTAATATTTCATCCAAAAGAGGTGATAACCCCATGCTTATGCATTCCATCGGTAAGTAAGTCATACAACGTAGACTGGAGTACAAATGGCAAAGACCACTTCCATTGCACTGTAACGCAAGAGGCTCCAGAGAGTGATGGACTCAACACTATCGATCAAGGCCACAGCACTCCCTACCATCAGAAGCATCTACATGAAATACAGCCTCAAGAAGGTGGCATCGGTCATCAATCAGCTTCACCATCCAGGCCATGTCCTCTCATAAGGTCATAAGTGATAGGAGTAGAATTAGGCCATTCGATCCATCAAGTCAACTCCACCATTCAATCATGGCTGATCTATCTCTCCCTCCTAACCCCATTATCCTGCCTTCGCCCCATAACCTCTGACACCTGTACTAATCAAGAACTTGATCAAAACTACTCTTCACTGCTATTGTTGGTTAGGAGGTACAGAAGGCTGAATTCCACACATCCAGGTTCAGTAACAGATACTTGCCTATACCCATCAAGTTCCTGCACCACACTAACCTTACCTCAGCAATGGATCACTAGGGACCACCTCTTGCACTGCCATAGATTTGTTTTTTCATAGTGCTGTGCACAAATGTTTGGGTTTTTGCACAGTTTTTTCTTTTCAGTGTCTTGTAAAATGAACATGTAAATTATGTATAATTTATATTTTTGTGTTCTGAGTCTATATGCCTGCAATGTGGTTGCAAGCAAGATTTTCATTGTACCTGCATATTGTTGTATTTGGCATACTCAACTTGACTTAGGATTTACTCAGTGTACAAAAATATACACTTCAAAGGTTTCAAAGGTCTTTTATTGTCACAGGTACCAATTAAGGTACAGTGATATGCGAATTACCATACAGCCATACAAAACAAAAGCAACAAGACACACAACTGCATAAAACTAACATAAACATCCACCACAGCGGATTCCCCACATTCCTCACTGTGATGGAAGGCAAAAAAGTCCAATCTTCTTCTTCTTTATTCTCCCGCGGTCAGGGCAGTCGAACCATCCGTCGGGGTAATCAAAGCTCCCGCAGCCGGCGATCGAAGCTCTGCGTCGGCGCGATCAAAACTCCCGCGTCGGGGCGATCGAAACTCCTGCGGCTTGGAGTTCCCGAAGTCTGTCTCTGACCAGGGACCACAGGCTCAATGATGTTAAGTCCGCAGGCACCCACGGTTTGAGCTCCGAGGTCGACCCCTAGCAAAGAGATCGCGAGCTCTGCGATGGTAAGTCCACAGTTGACCGCAGTTGGAGCTCTCGAATTTGGTCTCCAGCAAAGGCTGCCAACTCCTCGATGTTAGGCCGCAGTGCGGACGGAGATACTATACGGAAAAAAAATCACATCGCCAGCGCGGGAAGTGATTAGAAAACGTTTCCCCTTCCCCCCTCACCCCTCACGTCACCCCCCTCACATAAAACAAGCAAAAGAACACTAAAACATATATTTAACACATACTATTTAAACACAAAGAAGGAAAGTACAGACAGACTGTTGGCGAGGCACCTATTGTTGGCGCAACCCGGTGGTTGTCAGCCAGAATAAATATTTCTAGAACTTTCTGTTGATATTTGAGATGTGAAAGATTTTGTGTGTTTAAGCTTTTGATTTGATAGTAACTCCCAATTTGGTGAGAATAGATTATAATATGCTTTTAAACCCACATTAATCAGATCAATAACTCAGGTACAATTGCTCTGTGAATGAATCACGATCTGTCTGCTGATTTTTGTAATCAACATTTCAGCATACTTTATGATGGAATAAGGATTAAACTACTTAATGCTCTATGCTCTACTCATTATGCAGTCACCTAGTTTGTACAAAGTCTGGCTGAAATAAAGTAATAATTTTGCCATGCCTGATTTAAGTTGTTAATTGCCTTTCACTAGTCTACATCACTAATTCACTGAATTCACCACATTATAATAACAAAAGATGAACCAAAGAAATTTTGGTTTGAGACCAAGTCCCGAAAATCTGCAGATGGAAAATAGGGGATTATTTTTTTATCACAAAAAAAATTGAAAGAAGATTAGCTCAATCATCTACTAATAGCCATAATGCAGAACTGAGGTAATTCATAATGCAAGAGCTGATTAAAGCAATCAGCTACTTGTGTGCAATCATCTCCTCATACCTTTTTCCAATACAGAGTTTACACTAACATCCACAAAATGATCAGTCCACAATAGCCCATTGAATTGATGCATGTTGCTATAAAACAATTTTAGATGCAATGTGTATGTGTGTTTGTGGGTGTGCATGGATATACTTGTGTATATCTGTGAACGTGTGTGCAAATTGTTTTATGATTCTGTATGAGTGGTCATGTGTGTTCTCCAAAATTAACTCTTGTGTCCCAACTCATATCATCTTAGACACCCACAACCTCTGCATTGATCGACACACATCAATTCTTATCAATTGCTCAATGAACGCCTACTCTCAAGGAGACTGACAACATTTGACATGTCGCCAATAACTCTTACAAACTTCTACAGATGCACTATAGAAACCATACTGTCAGGTGGCATCATAGCTTACTTTGGGAACAGCTCTGCCCTAAACCACACAAAATTGCAGAGAGTTGCAAAGTGTAGCCCAGTTCATCACACAGATCAGATGTCCCACCATTGCCTCCATATACACTTCATGCTGCCTCAGAGAAGCAGATAATATGTTGTACTGTGGTCATTCCTTCTTCTCTCTGACCCTGTCTGGTAGAAGGTACAGAAGTTGAAAGCATGCACTAAAACCTCTGGAACATCTTCTTCCCCTCAGTAATCAGGCTTCTGAACAGTCCTTCCTTAAGCTAGGGATCTGTCTGATTTACTTCTACCCCATTGCAGCCATTGGACTTTGTCCATGAAGCTTTTGTTCGCTCTTGTGCCAGGCGATGTACCTCGCTGTTGGCTTCTACCGTTGTTCAACATGTTGACAGAATTGTCGCCCGACGCGTCACAGAGTGCATCGCCTTGTCGCTTCCAGGGATCACCACGAGGAGGCTTCCGTCATGATCCCCATCCATGAAGCTGATGCGTCACAATGCTCAGAACTATATTCTGCACTCTGTATTTTCCCATTTGCTCTGTCTGTTGTACTTGAGTTTATTTGATTGTATTTATGTGTAGTATTATTTAATCTGTTTGGGTAGCATGCAATACAAAACAATAAACCTGAAGCTAGTCTAAACCCTCTGTGTTTATCCTTGCTTTCAAGTCTCTCCAGGGTTACACTTTCACTTAGTTGTCATCTCGTCAAACTCTATAAACCCTTGAGATAACTTAATTCCTCAAATATAGGCATTTTGATAACCGCTGAATTTAATAGCTTCACCTAATAACTTCCTTAAAGAACATTCCTATTTTATTTTCCAATCTTAAAAAAAAAATCTGAAAACCTACCTTTATGCCCAAGCTTTGAGCCATCCATTCTAATGTGTGAATACACGTCAATTTCTGTTTGATCTGAAACATCATGGCATGTGGCTCAATGAAAAAGGGGCTTTATAATTGAGTGTTATTGTGTTTGTGTACGGATCTGAGAGTATATTTGCATGTGATTTGTATGTGTGTATGGGCATGTTCACCACTATTAATAGAAAGATTATTATCAATTTCAAGGACCAAGCTGAAACCTTAAATTTCAGAATCTATCTGAGCTCATAAGAAGCTCAAAGAATGAGCATCAAAATCACTTTATTGATGTTGAATCTAATTGCATCACATTAAAACCTTCATCACCCATCAATGAGTGGAAGCTCCCTGCTGCTGTTACAATTGAGAATAACGGGTTTAACTGGCATTCCTAAATTGCTCTTCAGGAGTTTAATAAACATTCCTTAACATCCCCTGCATTCTGACTGAGTGGCAGATGAGTAAATTATGAATTATCACCTAATCCTGTGTTGTATTACGGACCGTGATTCACATTAACGCAAACAATTACAATAAATAATGCTCAGGAAGTGTGGTGACAGGTCGAGGAAGAGCTTATATTAGCTGAAGATAGACACAAAATGCTGGAGTAACTCAGCGGGTCAGACAGGATCTTTGGAGAAAAGGAATAGCTGTCGTTTTGGATGGAGTCCCTTCTTCAGCCTAAATCAGCCGATCAGTTGGATTCCCATTACTGTTTGAGAGAAGGGTTATTGGGATTGTAAGATGGTAATGGTGTGGTAACTGAATATGCTACTGTGGATTTCCATCGCCAGCCACCATCGCAAAATAACATGCCAGGATCTGCAAAAGACAATGCAAATTACAACGAATGAACCTGGAGCCAGAATAGGGTGGCACAATGGCGAGGTTAGAAGAGCCGCTACGTCACAGCGGCAGAGATCCCAGACGTCCCGCAGCCCCGACGTCGGACTGGTATCATCCCGGCGAGCGGTCCTGGTCATCGGGCCGCCCGTAGCTGCAACTGCGGAGGGCTTGGGGAGACCCTGACCAGCTGCAACTGCGGAGGGCTTGGGGAGACCCTGACCACGGGGAACAGTGGAGGAAGAAGACTGACTTTGGTGCCTTCCCACACAGTGGGAAACTTTGATTCTGCTGTGTGGGGATGTTTTGTGTTAAATTCTATAGTGTGTTGAGTCCTGTTTATTTTTATTGTATGGCTGTGTGGGAATTCATTTCACTGTGCCATCTGGCACATGTGACAATTAAATCTATCTTGTATCTTGTATCTTGTACCTTGGGCGCTACCTTTGTGGATTTTGCACGTTCTCCCTGTGACTATGTGGGCCCCATATCCCAAAGGTGTGCCCTCACTGGCTGGAATAAGTATGTAGCTGAGTATCATACTGAAGCCCGTGAAGCCACCAAATCATGGGCTATGGCAGGTAGACCCAGACAGGGGCCTGTGTTTGAGCACAAGAAGCTCACTAATGCAAGGTATAAGTATGCTGTTCGCTTCATCTGTAAAAATGAGCAAGCTATGAGGGCTGATTCCATGGCTAAGAAGCTGCTAAGTAACAATGCTACAGATTTTTGGAAGGAAGTGAGAGCTCTTAGCAGTTGCAAAACATCTCTACCATGTACTGTAGATGGAATCTCCGGAACAGCTAATATCGCGGAGTTATGGCGACAACATTATAGCACTTTATTCAACTGTGTCCAAGGTGACTTGTATAGGGTGGACAATATTGAGAGTAATGACTTGATGGTGATTATGTCACATGAGGTGTATCAAGCCACGAACAAGCTGTCCAACAACAAAGCAAGTGGCTTGGATCATATCTCTGCTGAACATCTTAAGTATGCGGGTATGAGGATAGCTCCTCTCCTAGCTATTTGTTTTACTGGCTTTATGATTCATGGCTTGTTACCAGACTCAATGTTGTCTGGCCTGTTAGTGCCGGTCATTAAGGACAAAGCTGGTAAAGTAGGCAGCCTAAATAATTACAGGCCCATAGCTTTAGCCAGCATATTGTCAAAGTTTTAGAAAGAGTTCTGCTGGATAGAATAAATGAGTTTGTTAACTCCACAGATAACCAGTTTGTCTTTAAAGCTAAACATGGCACTGACTTATGCATATATGCCCTAAAGGAGATTGTAAACAAATATAGAGGCAAAAACTCTTCAATCCTTATGTGCTTTATTGATGCTTCCAAAGCCTTTGACCGTGTTAATCACAGAAAGCTGTTTGGTAAAATGAGTCAAAGAGGGGTGCCTGAATACATTGTTAGAATTCTGGCCTACTGGTATGCCCAGCAGACTATGCAAATAAAATGGGGCAATAGGGTCTCAGCCCCATTTGGGGTTAGCAATGGTGTTAGACAAGGGGGAATTTTGTCCCCAGACCTTTTTAATCTATATATTGATGTCTAAACAATTGAAAGCCTGTAACACTGGGTGCGTGATTGGTAATATTTTAGTGAACCATATTATATATGCAGATGATCTTGTGGTCTTTAGTTCATCTAGCGCTGGTCACCAGCAGCTCCTTACTATATGTTCCGTGTATGGTGTGGAACATGACATTAAATATAATGCTAGTAAGAGTGCTGATATGGTCTGTAGAACCAAAGAGGATAAATGCCTAAAATATCCTGTTTTTAAATTGTCTGACAACAATCTTAGTGTCTGTAATAAGATAAAATATCTAGGGCATATTATTACAGAACAAATGACAAATGATGAGGCTATTTATAGGCAACGAAGCATGCTGTATGTACTGGCAAATATCCCCTTTCGTAAATATTGTGCGTGTGCAGATGTGGTGAAGATGTCCCTATTTAGAGCATACTGCACACCACTCTACACTGCGCACCTGTGGTCGAACTATTTAAAGACAAGTTTGTAGGGACTAAAGGTGGCATATAACGATGCCATGAGAACACTGCTAAGGCAACCTAGATGGTGTAGTGCCAGTAATATGTTTGTGGCTGCAGGAGTCGGTACTTTAGAAGCTATCCTAAGACACCACATGTATAAATTCATTTGCAGGATAAATGACTCTAAAAATGTGCTTATTGTGGCCTTGACAAACATAAGGGTTAGCACTACACGCTACAAATCCCAGTTGTGGAGACACTGGTATCGTTGTCTCGTTGTAGGACATTGATCATCTTTTAATCTGGATTTTTAACTTAAGTATTGTGGGTTTTTTGTTAAATATAAATTATGATGTTTTTATGTGATATACCAAGATTTTATATGTATTTATGATATTTGATATGCAATGCATTTTTAATGTAATGTTGCCCCTTCTCTGGACCTTGAGTCCGTAATAAAGTGTATTATTATTATTATTATTATTATTATTATTATTATTATTATTAATTGCAGCTAAATTGGCTTTAATAGATTACCCCTTGAGTGTAGAAAGTGGATGTAAAAGTGGAATAACATAGAACTAATGTGAATGGTGATCGATGGTTGGCATGGATTCAGTGGGGTGAAGGGCCTGTTTCCGTGCTATATTTTTAGTTTAGAGATACAGCATGGAAACAAACCCTTCGGCTCACCGAGTCTACATGGACCAATAATCACTCAACCTAGTTCTAAACCTGCATGTTTGGGAATGTGGGAGGAAACTGGAGCTCCTGAAGAAAACCTATGCGGTCATAAGGAGAACATACAAACTACTTACATACAGCACCATTGGTCATGATCGAACCGGGGGGTCTCTGGGAATAGACAATAGACAATAGGAGCAGGAGTAGGCTATTCGGCCCTTCGAGCCAGCACCGCCATTCAATGTGATCATGGCTGATCAGATTTAAGTGCATTATAAGGCGGCAACTCTTCCGCTGTGCCACTGTGCTGCCCTCTATCAATCAATCAAAACAAAAACAACATGAAGTTAGTAAGTTATGGGGAAAAGTTAAATTAAGAGGGAATAACACAGCAAAGGGAATTCAATTGTAAATTATTTTGAAATAATATCGCCAACAAAAGCTTAAACCTGAATGTGAGCCTCCTCACTTACAATCAATACAATACAATCAATATAATCAGTTTTATTCGTCACATTGCACATAATGTGCAAGTGAAATGAATTTGTCAGCAGCGGTACAATGATAAAGGACACACAAACACAATAAATATTTAACACAAACATCCACTACAGCTTTCATCACTGTGGTGGAAGGCACAGAAATTGGCCAGTCCTCCTCCATTTTCCCCCCGTGGTCGGGACCTCAACCCTCCGCAGCCATCGCTGCGGGCGTCCAGATCGTAAAAGGACAAGGTAAAAGTGAAGGTAAGTCCAGGATCGGCTCTTTCCCACCAGAGACCACGGCTTCAGGCTGGTGCAGGCCGCAGGCCGGCGGTCGAAGATTTAAAGTTCACGCTGCAGGCAGAAGCACCGCAGACCGCAGGGCCGACAGACGAAGCTCCCCTCCAGGGATCCCCGGCGATGGTAAGTCGCCACCGCGGCCGCGGTAGAAGTTGTCCGCGGGCCGGCGGTGGAAGCTTCTTCTACTCCCCGGGTCCCCAACGTGCGATCCCGGGCTGTAGACGCCGCGCCATCTGGAGCTGTTCAGGCTGCCGGCTACCATGGGCCAGCGAAATGGAGCGCTCCCCTCCGGCGAGCCCCAGCGAGGGCTCACCCGCTCCACGCCGAGAGTCCACGCTGCGCCCGCTGCTGAAGCCCTGGGCGCGTCTCCGGGAAAGGCCGCGCCGATCCTTGCTGTTAGGCCACGGGGAGGCGACCTGGAAAAAGTTACCTCTCCGTGGCGGAGGCGACCGAAGTGGTTTCCCCCTCACCCCCCCACACCACCCCCCATACAAGACACACAGAGGAAAATTAAAAACATACTAAAAAAACAAAAAAAGTTGGGAAAAAACGGACACGCTGCTGACAGGGCGCCGGCTTGCAGCGCCCCCACCGACTTGTAGTAATGTTCAGTGCTCAAGTGGACTTGATTGGCAATAATTAATACTCATCAAGATTCAAGATTCAAGAGAGTTTATCATCATGTGTCCCAGATAGGACAATGAAATTGCCGGCAATGCTACAATTTCATGAATAAGAAATTATATTTGAAATGACAATTCTTAACATTCCGTCGCAAGTTAGTTTGTGACATTGCACAGAATCCTCTCGCTATTCAGTGCATTTCAGTGAGGAGGCAGATAGTGGCAATGTTTTCATGAAGTTGATACGAAAGTCATACAGCTCAAGTCACAACTTTCTATCTCCACATTTAATTGCCTGTGGCATTTGCAAAAAATAACAGTGAATGCAATTAGCCCCATCACTGTTTTGACAGTAAATTTTAGACCGATAAGAGAGTTGACATTTATGAATTAGAGTTCCCAAAAAAGGAATTGGAAGCGTTTATCTGGAATTTGAGCAACACAGATTTCTGAGCCAATTACTATAATAGGTGGAGAGAATCGATGTTTGCAGGGATAACTATAGGTGGAATTGATTGAATGCACTGTGGTCTGCACTTGTCCATAAATTGTTTGGATCTTGAAATATTAGTGATAAGTAGAGCCAGGATTTTGCCATAAATGCCATATGTGCCTTTTCATGCCTTTTTTCTCGTGAAAGAAGATAATGCCTCTTTCACGATTGAGTGCCTAAATCAGTCTTTTTTTGCCATTTTAACGTAACTTACATGAAAATTTACACTACCGGGGCAAAACCCGGTTGCAAGTGGGTGTTAAGTGGTGATTGGAAAAGGGTGTGTGGGAAAGAGTCTAGTATATGCAGACTGGAGCCATGCTTTAAGCAGGTGTGAGGTGGTGATTGGCGAGGTGTAGGTGGGGAAGGATCTAGTCTTTTCACATTGGAGTCAGGCTGTGAGTAGGTGTGAAGTGTTGGTTGAGGAGGGGGTGTGGGGGTACCAGGGTTAGGTTTCGGTTTCTCGAAACTGCAGTAGAACTCGTTCAGGTCGTTGGTCAGCTGACGATTGTCCAAGGAGTGGGGGTTTTTTCCTCTTGTAGCTTGTGATTACTTGAAAGCCCTTCCACACTGAAGAAAAGTCAGTTGCTGAGAACTTGCTCCTCAACTTCTCAGAGTACCTTTCCTTGGCAGCTCCGATTCCTCTTCTCAGCTTGCACTTGGCTTGCCTGTAAAGGTCTGCATCCCCGCTCCTGTAAACGTCAAAATGTCCAAAATCAAGTCAACGCCTTGTAAAAAACTGAACGATTTGGTGAGAGTGTACGGGAGTGATATATTCTCTACAGACAACTGTGGCTGTTTTGCAAAGCATGTGAGAAAGCAGTGAATCATGAGAATAAATATTTTGTCTCCCAGCATGTACAGACAGCTAAACCCAAGTCGGCGGCAGAGAAACTGAAGGTAGAAAATGTGCAAGCTTGTTTCCTCACAACATTTACTGCTGGTTCCAGCCCAAATCTGAGTTTTCTAGTGATCTGTGCAAAGCATTAATTGATGCTGGAATTCCACTGTGGAAATTGGAAAACAAATCTCTCAGAGGTTTTTTAGAGAAATACACAGAGGAACATATACCGAGCACGTCATCATTACGGGAAAAGTATGTCGACAGCAACTTCAACATTGTTGTGCAGAAAATTAGAGATGAAGTTGCACGCAACAAAATATGGATCTCAATAGACGAGACAACCTATGCTGTGGGGAGATATTTTGCCAATGTGGTCATCGGTACACTGGAGGCAGGTCAACCATCAAAGGAGTATTTGTTGACATCGGAAGTATTGGAAAAGTCAAACAGCTCAACTATTGCTCAGTTGTTTACATCTTCACTTGCTGTACTTTGGCCAGAAGGTATAAAACACAAGAATGTTGTTCTGTTTGTGACTGATGCAGCTCCGTACATGAAAAAAGCTGCTTGTGCTCTTAAAGTTTTATCCCCCAAAATGTTGCATTTGACATGCTTAGCTCACGGACTCCATAGAATTGCTGAGCACATACGTAGCTTGTTTCCAAATGCTGATCGCCTAGTTACAAATGTCAAGAAAACCTTCCTCAAAGCACCGCCACATGTGCAGTTGTTCAAGGAAATGGCACCCAAGGTTCTGCTACCTCCTCAGCCTGTTTTGACTAGGTGGGGGTATATGGCTCTCTGCTGTACTCTACTATGCTGAAAATATTGAAAAGATAAAATAAATTGTCAACTGTTTTGAAGAAGAATCTGCTACAGTCAGGATCGTCAGTGAAATCATGCAGAAAATGTCCCTCCAACGCAATCTTGTGTTTATTGCTTCCAATTTTGCAAACTTCCCTTGAGAAACGTGGTGTCATTACTTCCCTTGAGAAACGTGGTGAAACATTACTGAATAACTTGCAGGTTGTCAACAAAGTAACTGACGATATTTGTAAAGTTCCTGGCGATGTAGGTAAAGACATACAAGGAAAATGTGAGAGAGTGATTTTAGCTAACGAAGATCTTGAAGAAATACAAAACATAGCTAAAGTTCTTAAAGGTTGTTGTTATGCACAAGATATCATCATGAATATAGAGTCTGTAGCTTGTTTTGGGTATGCACCAGTGACCTCAACTGGGTGAGAAAGAGGTTTTTCACATCCAAAGCATATTCTGTCTGACAGACGGCATAGTTTAACAGCAGATAATTTGAAAAAAATTCTAGTAATTATGTGCAACCAGGCAACTGGTCATTTAATGCAGTATACCTTTATATTATCATTTTTAACCATATTTATGCGGAGGAAATAAATGCCTTTTTGTCCCTTTTTGTAATTTTACTATGCCTTTTTGCTGGTCCATTTCAGAGTTTTAGCGCCTGAACATCCTGGGTCTAGTGATGTGAAGATAACCAGTTTGTTTACCGGCTTGTACTCGCTAGAATTTAGAAGATTAAGGGGGGATCTTATAGAAACTTACAAAATTCTTAAGGGGTTGGACAGGCTAGATGCAGGAAGATTGTTCCCGATGTTGGGGAAGTCCAGAACAAGGGGTCACAGTTTAAGGATAAGGGGGAAATCTTTTAGGACCGAGATGGGAAAAACTTTTTTCACACAGAGAGTGGTGAATCTCTGGAATTCTCTGTCACAGAAGGTAGTTGAGGTCAGTTCAATTCAATTCAATTCAATTCAACTTTAATGTCGTCGCACAAATACAAGTATGAGTACAACGAAATGCAGTTTTGCGTCAGTCCGTTGTAGTTGTGCATAAAGAAATGAAAAAAAAAAAAAAAAAATAGAAAGAGAGAAGAAACAGAATAATCAAAAAATACAGAATAAATAAACAAAGGGGACGGAGGGACTGGAGAAATCTATCAGTGGGACTCCGAGTTCAGCAATGTGATTGTATTATTGTAGAAGCTGTTCCTCATCCTACTAGTACGTGACCTGAGGCTCCTGTACCGCCTCCCTGATGGGAGGAGGGCAAACAGTCCATGGTTGGGGTGTGAGGGGTCTTTGATGATCTTCCCAGCCCATCTCAGACACCGTTTTCGGTGGAGGGCATCCATGGCAGGGAGCGGGGCACCGATGATGTGCTGCGCGGTTTTCACCACCCGTTGTAGTGCCTTCCTGTCCGCAGCAGTGCAGCTGCTGTACCATACCGTGAAGCAGGTGGTCAGGATACTCTCTATGGTACAGCGGTAAAAGTTGGTCAGGATCCGGGGGGACAGGTGGGCTTTCTTGAGCCTCCTCAGGAAGTAAAGGCGCTGCTGTGCCTTTTTGATCAGCTTGGAGGTGTTGAGGGACCAGGACAAATCCTCCGAGATATGTACTCCGAGGAATTTATAGCTGGAGACGCGCTCCACCTCAGTCCTGTTTATATGGATGGGGGTATGACTGCCTCCTCTGGTCTGCCTGAAGTCAACAATAATTTCATTCGTCTTCTTGGAGTTGAGGACGAGGTTATTGTTGGCACACCAGGCTGTCAGGTGCTGGATCTCCTCCCTATAGGCTGACTCATCGTTGTCGCTGATCAGTCCTACTACCGTGGTATCGTCAGCAAACTTAATAATGGCGTTGGATCCGTACTTTGGGATGCAGTCGTGGGTGAAGAGGGAGTAGAGGAGAGGGCTGAGCACACAGCCCTGTGGCACACAGCCCTGTGTTCAGTGTTATAGTGGAGGAGGTGAGGTTATTGATCCTAACAGACTGTGATCTGTTAGTGAGGAAGTCCAGTGTCCAGTTGCAGAGGGAGGTGGAGATGCCAAGTCCGCTGAGTTTGGTGATCAAGCTGGCGGGGATGACGGTGTTAAAGGCAGAGCTGAAATCAATGAACAGCAGCCTGATGTAGGAGTTGTTGTTGTCCAGGTGGGTCAGGGCAGAGTGTAGGGCCGCCGATATGGCGTCCTCTGGCTCGTTGGCTATATTTAAGAGGGAGTTAGATGTGGCCCTTGTGGCTAAAGGGATCAGGGGGTACGGAGAGAAGGCAGGTACAGGATACTGAGTTGGATGATCAGCCATGATCATATTGAATGGCGGTGCAGGCTCGAAAGGCCAAATGGCCTACTCCTGCACCTATTTTCTATGTTTCTATGTTTCTATGTTTAATGGGGGTGATGCATATATTCCAGACCTTTATCTCATTTGTGGGGAGAGTGACGAACCTGACCAAATTAATGGGTTGGGGAGAGACCATCCAATAATTAAATACATTTTCTGACTCCTTTGGGAGGAGCCCGGAATTGCTTTCTGGCATTTTATTGAACATATGGAAAGGATGAACAATGATTCTTCATCCACTGAAGTAAAGAAGTAATTAATCTCTCTTGAAAATATCGCAGGGCAAATCTCAATATTGACATCAAATGCTGTTAGGTCATTAATATCAATTCCCAGCGCAAATTCAGTTAAATGTTTTGGATTCATTGTAATGCGTTTATGTTTGTAATATGGACATTGTTGACAAGGTGAGCATGTAATGATTACCCAAAATTGACTACATTTTATAGAGTGTGTAGGAAAGAACTGCAGATGCTGGTTTAAATCAAAGGTAGACACAAATTGCTGGAGTAACTCAGCAGACCAGGCAGCATCTCTGGAGTGAAGGAATGGGTAACGTTTTGAGTTCTTCTCGCATTGTGTGTTTACAGCTGATAGAGTGACCGGCTTCTGATAGAGTGATAGTTGATAGGCTTAGATAGAGTGGATGTGGAGAGGGTGTTTCCACTTGTGGGAGAGCCAAGGACCAGAGGTCAGAGCCTCAGAATTAAAGGATGTTCTTTTAGGAAGCAGATGAGGAGGACTTTTTTTAGCCAGAGGGTGGTGAATCTGTGCAATTCTTTGCCACAGAAGACTGTGGAGGCTAAGTCAGTGGATATATTTAAGACAGAGATTGATAGATTCTTGATTAATACAGGTGTCAGAGGTTATGGGGAGAAGGCAGGAAAATGAGTTTCGGAGGGAGTGATAGATCATTGTATGGTGATGTAGACTTTTTTGGGCTGAATGGTCTAATTCTGCTCCCATTACATAATCTTATGATAGTGAGACTTCTCAAAATGCTGGTGGTTGCTGGATAAAGCTGGATAGCCGACATGCCTACTTCAGAGGGCAGTCAAGAGGTATGGAGCTGGGATCACATGGAAGTCGAGGGCCATTCCAGAGACTTGCACATACAAGCCAAGCTGACTCCACTGTAGAGTAATGAAAAAGTGCTGCACGACCAGAGATATTACCAGAGTGGTGCAGCAGTAGAGTTCCTGCCTTTCAGCGCTAAAGACCCAGGTTCGATCCTTACTGTCTGTCTGAAGTTTGCACATTCTCCCTGTGACCTTGTGGGTTTTCTCCGGGGCTCCGGTTTCCTCCCACATTCCAAATATGTGCATGTTTATAGATTAATTGGCTTCAGCAAATTGCTGCTCGTGTGACATCATGTATTTGGTAGGCGCTGTCTGAGTACCCTGGGCAAATAAGTGCACTGTTTTTTTGCAGATGGTTCACACTGTGCAACAGTGTTTAGGGCAGGAATGTTTAGCGTGATAAATGGGGAGCAGTCATGCAAGTTGTTTTATCCTGGATGCTGTCAGCCTTCTTGAGAATCGCTGGAACTGCACTCATCCAGACACACAAATTGATCACAGTCCTAAGCTGTGCCCTGTAGTTGCTTGACACACCTTGGAGTATTGGGAGGTGAGTCTGACCTCTGACCCGCTCTTGATTCAATACCCTGGGGGGCGATCGCCGACCAGAAGCACCATTGGACTAACCATCTAAACACTGGCCTGTTCTTGCAGCCTGCGATTATGTAATTAGTCCCATTGTGTTTCTGGTCAGTGATCACCTCCAGGGTATTGATGCAAGCGCAGGTCAGAGGTCAGGCTCACCTCCCAATACTCCAAGGTTATTGGTGGAGGGCGAGCCAGTGATTTTAATACTTTTGAATGACAAGGATAAGTGGTCTCTCTCTCTCTCTCATTGGAGATAGTCACTGCCTGGCACTTTTAGTGGCACAGACTTTATTTGACACCTCTCAGCCCATGCTTGAATATTGTATCGATTCTGCTGCATGCAGGCATGGATTGCTTCATTTGCTGACGTTGAACATTGGAATTGAACATTGTGCAGTGGTCAGCGAACATCCTCACACCTGCCCTTGTGATGGACGGAAGGTCATTGATGAAGCAGCTGAGGACAGCTGGGCCCTGGGCACCAGGGTAACACTCACTGCAGGCAGTGCTCCGAGTCAATGGACGTTGGACTGTGAATATGTGGGGGGGGGGCAGGTCTTTTTTATGTGGGGGGTGGGGGTAGGGACAGAGTCCCTATCTGGTCGGAGAGGCAGCTTTTCTTCGGGCTGCACCGTCGGGCCAGAGCAGCGTTTCCTGAGGGGACCGCCCAGAACCTCGGCTTCGGCGGCGGCACAGCGCTGGAGCGCTATCGCGTAGCGGAGCGGGCAATGCCTTGCCCGGGTCACCGCGCTGGAGCTCTGGTGAGCTGAAGACCGCCGATGAAACATCGCGGAGCTGCGGGTTTGTGGAGCGGCCGGCTGAACTTTTCACTGGGAGTCTGGGATCTCACGACGAGATCGCCAGTAGTGGAGCTCCATCCAGCGCGGCCTAGTTGGCTTCGGAAGCCGCGGTCTCGAGTAAGGAGGTGGCCATTCCAGATGTCCCAGGCCGCTGAGAGGATTCTCCCGAAGTCAGAGCACCATCACCCGGCGATGACGGCCTGGAACATCGGGCCTCCGTAGCGGCGACTGCGGAGGCCTCAATAGGCCCGACCTTGGGTGGACATGGGGATGGGACTGGACTTAGTGCCTTCCCTCATAATGGAATTTCCCTCATAACGTTTTTCCTTCCATTATTTATTATGTAAAAGAATATGTGTGTTATGATTGTGTTTATAATTTGTTTGGTTGTTTTGTTGTTTGTCTTTTGCACAAAAGTCCGCGAGCATTGCCACTTTCATTTCACTGCACATCTCGTATGTGTATGTGACAAATAAACTTGACTTGACTTGACTTGACTTGACTTGAAACCATTGTGGGGGGATGTTTTTTATGTTAAAGTTCTTTATTATTGTCATGTTTGTATTCTTTTTTTATGTGCTGCATTGGCAACAAGAATTTCACTACACCTAGGTGTATGTGACTAATAAAGAAACCTTTGAACCTTTGATAATGGCACCAATAATGTAAGTGCCCACATATGTAATAGATGCAAAATAAATGTCACTGTGCAGTTGTATTTGTGACATATAAACCAATAGTGTTCATTGATCCTGAGAAACTCCTGCAGTGCTATCCTGGGACGGGAATGGCTCATCTCTGACAGACACAACCATCTTCCTTTGTGCAAAGAATGACTTCAAAGTTTGTTGTGGTTTCCCCATGATGCTGCTTACCTGCTGTGGTTTTACTGGGACTCCTTGATTCACCACTCAGTCAGTCGACATCTTAAGATTAAGGCCAGTCACACCCACCTCCTCAGGAATTCACCCCTTCTGGAGCTGTGTGGTCCTAGTGAATCCCAAACTGGGCAAATGCTGGGTTGTTTATTGGTGAGCCAGTCTCGTTTCGCAGCACTGTCGCAACATTCATCACATTGCTGATCATTGAGGGGAGAGTGAAATAGCTTTTGCACCTGCCACATTTTCGATCAGCAAACCTTTACAATCCCCTTTGTAATCGAATTCTCCCGTAAAGAAGGGAATTACACAAGACTCACAATTGCTATAACAATAAACATACATTTAACTCTAATGCGTTTACATGCTAAGTTGAACTAACTTCCGATATCACGTAACTTCACTGGCTGACGAGTTGTTTTTGTTTTTGTGTGTCAAAATTAGAGGTTAGATTGGAAAATTATTGTTTTAATTTAACACAGTTGGCATGAAAAGCGAACTTCTTTAAGTCTTCAAGTTAACGATTAACATGATTCTACTCTGTGTGGCACAGTCTCATTAAAACACACAGCGGAACAAACTGATCCAGTGGTAGATTGCAGCTTTTAGTCATAGCAGAGGCAATTCTAACCTGCTTGAGGGCGTGACTTCACGAGTCTGGCACCTTACAAAGTTATTAAAGTAATTTTGAATCTTCATGTGTTGAATCCATTTAACATACTGCATCTCCCAACATGAGTCCGCAGCCAAACTCAGTCCAGACTGAAGGAGGGGCCCAACCCGAAACGTCATCTGTCCATTTTCCTCCACAGATGCTGCCTGTCCATTTGAGTTCCTCCATCAGTTTTGATTTTTACCTAAGTCCTGGTTATCTTTATGCTCTCTATCCTACACTGTCTCAATTACGAACACACAGATTTTAATATTCTAATCCTTGGTTTTAAATTTCTCCATGTCTTTACCCCTCGCTATCTCTGTAACCCTCCCCTGAGAGCTCAGCCATTTTCCAGCTACAGTACCAGGATTTCAGCTGTCTCCACCGATGCTTTTGGGACTCCCTTGGTAAATCCACCCACCCCTCTCTTTTCCTTTTAAGACAGTCCAAACCAGTTCACATGCTCCTGTCCAAAAGGTTGGTGTCACATTTTCTGGTGTTATGGGCCCGTCCCACTTAGGTGATTTTCAGGTGACTGTCAAGTCGTAGCAGTTCGCTGAAAAAACGACGACTGGAATGGTGACTGTCAGAGTGGAACACACATACACATACACACACACACCCATACACACATCGCTTCCTTCACCAACCAGTTATACAGGTGGGGGACAGGGCAAGTGGGGCAGCGCTGTCTGAGTGAAAATCGCACGTTGCAAGGCCAATGTGATACAGACACACACTGCGATGAACAGGAATGTTGACGCTGTAATTAAGGTGGTGAAAGCACAGTGTACAGGAGGGGTCACTTAAGCTTTAAAAGATGGGGGGAGAGGGGGCAGAGAGGGGGCCGGGGGAGAGTGGGGAAAGAGGGGGGAGAACGGGGGGGGGGGAGAAGGAGTGGAGACACCTTTTAAGAAGCCAGACATACACGGCTGTGAAGCTCGGTGGACATTAACATTACCGGTCGGTTATCCTTGGTTCTGAAAACTACTGCTTACGTTTTTTTCCCCCAATGAGCCAATGAAATTCACCGGTCAGCACTGGCGACAACCTACGACAACCTTCGACCTCCCGGTGACCCACTACCACTTCACCTACGTCATGGGAATTCTCGCTACTCTCCGTTGCGTCAAAATTCTGGTCGCCTCTAATGGCCGCCAACATGTTGAAAAATGAGCGACGACCAGAATGAAGCCGCAACTACTTACGAGAATGCGGGAACTACTCACCACCATGCAGGCGGCACCCCGGCAACTTTCGGCGAACATGTGGCGACCTCATAGTCTCCTGTAGTCGTCTAAAAAGTCGCGTAAGTGGGACAGGCCCATTAGGCTCCTACAGTGCGGTTCACAATGTTACACTATGTCAAAGCCATGGTGTCACCAGTACCATTTGTTGTTGTTTCCCAACTTCATTAAATCAATTCAATGCTCCAGTGGCAGGAAACATGATGGTTCAGCTACTTTTGACCATATTTTAAAATAGAGGTATCAACACAATATAAGCAGTGACTATTGCAAAGTATGTAAATATTTATAAAATGTGTGCAGATAACTGCAACTCGCATCAAATATTAGATAATTTTGAAGGTGACCTTCCATAAAAAGGCTTTGAGCAACAACAATAACATGTTAATATGACATTCATAACATGGCATGGGAAACGTCCAACTTCAAGTTTAAGTTCAAATTCACATTTATTGTCACATGCACCAGTTAAGATACATGTAGTTAAGGTACAAATTTAAAGACCATTACCAAACAGAATGTGTCAACAGGAAGGTTACAGCAAATTGAAGTTTGCTCAAAGGACAATTTACATTAAAAGGTTGGTGCAGCAGGTAGAGTTGCTGCCTTTAGGGCCTGTCCCACTTGGGCGTCATTTGCGTGTCATTTACGCGACAGGCCAGTAGTGACTGACGTGCGCCAGTCGTCGGTATAGCCGTACGACAGTCACGCGCCAAGTGCTCTTGAGGGCCCTGTTTCTTTTGGGAGCCATTTGCGATGTCGTTCGTACTTAGTCCGATCTCCGTGACAAGGATTTTCCCAGTGAAAATGTTTCAAAGCTACGCGCGTTTTATACCCGGGTGGTCAAGTGGTGCGGCACTCAAATGACGTGCAAATGGCGCGCCGACACGTACAGGCGGCGCATGGTTATGGACGTTGACGCACGGTGACGCATAATAAATTAGCATGGGCAATGTTCGTGCGTCACCGTGCGTAACCATGCGTCACTATGCGCTACACTACGCCGTCAGTCCGTCAGCATACGCCATCAGTACGTCAGCGCGCGCAAGGGATATGTTACGCAGGTGGCGTGCAAGGATTTTGAGCACTCCAAAATCCTGGGGCGCCTTGCATTACTGCGCGTCATTGCATACGCCACCACGCTTCACCATGCGCCATGCGCGCGTCACGACGCACCAACCAATTTTTAGGATGTCGCTTAAATGATGCGCAAATGACGCCCAAGTGGGACAGACCCTTTACAGCGTCAGAGATCCGGGTTCAATCCTGACAACGGGTGCTGTCTGTATGGACTTTTTATGTTCTCCCTGTGACCGCATGGAGTTTCTCCTGGTGTTTCTGTTTTCTCCCACACTCCAAAGATGTACAGGTTTGTAGGTTAATTGATTTAGGTAAAAATTGTAAATTGTTCCTAGTGTGTAGGCTAGAGCTAGTGTAAGGGGATCGCTGAGAGCCGTGGACTTGGTGGGTTGAAGGGCCTGTTTCCGTACTGTATCTCCAAACTATACTCAACTAAACACTGAAATAGATATTTAAGGCATATGGTATGCTTGCCTTCATTGCTGGGGACATTGAATATGTCAGAAAGTTACGATGCAGTCTAGAAGACTTTGGTTAGGCCGCATTTGGAATATTACATGCATTTGTGGTCGTCTCAATACCGGAAGGATGAGGGGGCTTTGGAGGGAGTGCAGAGGAGGATTACCAGAATGATGCCTGGATTAGAGGGTTTCAGCTACAAGGAAAAGTTGGATAGACCTGGATTGTTTCCTCTGGAACTTCGGAGGTTGAGGGAAGACTTGGTGGAAGTATGTAAAATTATGAGAAACATAGATAGGGTAGATAGTCAGAGCCTTTTTCCCAAGGTGGAAATGACCAAGGCTAGAGGGCATAGCTATTCACACAGAGAGTGGTGAGTCTGTGGAATTTTCTGCCTCAGAGGGCAGTGGAGGCTGGTTCTCTGGATACTTTCAAGAGAGAGCTAGATAGGGCTCTTAAAGAGTCAGGGGATAAGGGGAGAAGGCAGGAACGGGGTACAGATTGGGGATGATCAGCCATGATCACATCGAATGGCGGTGCTGGCTCGAAGGGCCAAATGGCCTAGTCCTGCAACTATTAAACGAGAGGTGGAAGTTTAAAGGAGACGTGTGGGGCAATGGGCCTGTTCCTGTCATGTCCTGTTCTATATTCTATTTCTGACACTAACTTTTTATTCCTGAATTGGATGTCAAGTACAGAATGAAGACATTAAAAAGAGAAGGAACAATGGATTAAGAGCGTGAAGAGGTGAACAAGAAGAAAAAAGAAAAGATTCAAAATATAGAATGGTATATTCTGGTGTTCTGCAAATACGCAAGATAAATAACATGCAGAACTGCATTGACCAGTGCATTAGAACTGATTAATATTGCAGTAATGATTATTAGATCGTTAAGGATTTCCTTGCGCTGTTAATCATAAGCCCTTACTTTCCATGTGACTTTAATGGGTAATTAATGTAGAAACCCAGCAAGTCCTTAAAAATGAATAGAAGGGGTGACTGACTGTGAGATGCAGTTTATATGTGGCGAAGAAATTGATCAGCAAACTCTGGAGATCAGCTACCTGTGACATATTTCTTTGTCCCTGGCACTTGTTGGGCAATTAGTGCATTAATAATGGCATGTGTCATAACACTGTTGTTATTTTATTCCAGCAAGATATAGCCCGTAGCTTTAAAAGGAAATATTTCTATTTTCGACAGATAACATTAACTGGGTCACCCTCATACACAGAACATATTTCTGTCTGCACTAACAGCATTCTAATAACATTACTCTCTGGGGTGGAGGAGAAAGCATCCAATGGAGACATGGTTGAAGAAGAATTCACATCACACTGCACTGATTTGTTCGGCCGATGTTTCTCCTGGAGTGGGGGCCACGACATAGCGTGCTGCCTTTGATGCTGACCCAGGCTTGATTTTCAGTTGGTAACCAGCCCTCTGTTCTCTGTGAGCACAGACAGCAATTACTCATCCTCTCCCATGCACTTTTTCCTGCGTGCACCTCAAGGCTTTGTCAGCAGATTCCTCCTGAGGTTTCCCTGATTGAAAAGCACAAATAGCAATTTTATTGAAGGCCTGTTGTCTATTCCCAATGTGCATTCCCACTGTTTGCTTTTAACCACAAATTTCTTTGTAGTCTATTTCCTTTGCACGTTCGTTCTTAAAAAGGATGTGCAGGCAATGGATGCAGTGCAGAAAAATTTTACAAGGATGAAACCAGAACCGAAAACTTTTACCTGTCAATGTGTAATTAACTTGGATTTGTTATGTAGATGGTGGCCTTGTCTGTGAAGCTATTTCAATAGACTTCCAGAGAGAGACTTTGATAAAATTCCCCCAAGGGGAATTTTCTAATGAATCCAGAGCTATTGGAATCTAGCGTGGAATAAATCACAGGATGAATTAAAAAATAATCAAGGAAAGGGAAACTGAATGCACTCATTAAATAAAATACATTTACTGAGGTTTGCGAGAGGACTGGCAGTGGTAGGAAGTTGAGCGATGGCTGTGGGTCACTCCTTGTAGCACAATTGCACAATATGTATGTAGAGCTGCTGCCTCACAGTGCTAGAGACCCGGGTTCTGACCTCGGAAGCTGTCTGTGTGGAGTTTGCACGTTCTCCCTGTGACCATGTGGGTTTCCTCCATGTGCTCGTGCTTCCTCCCACATCTCAAAGACGTGCGGGTTCGGAGGTTAATTGGCCTCTATTGCCACCAATGGCCATTGGGAGCGGATGCACGTCAGATAACGCAGAACTAGTGTGAATGGGTGATCGATGGTCAGTGTGGACTCGGTGGGCCGAAGGGTCTGTTTGCATGATTTATCTTTTAATCAATTCAATCCTGCTATGTTTGATCTGCACGTGACCTGAATATTGGCAGCACCAAGCTGACCACAGCAATCCATTACCAACTCCATGTCACACACCATCCTGAGCAGGATATGTGTCATAATTTCAATGTCAATGATGTGTTCAATGATAAATTGCAATTTATCTACAGGCATCTTTGTTGGAGATGTTGGGAATAAACTTTGCAAAACTTGCAGGGAAACTTAGACTAGGCACGACACAGGTCGGCTGCCCAGAGATAGACACTGGAGTAACTCAGCGGATCAGGCAGCGTCTCTAGAGAAAATGGATGTGTTGCTTTGATTCGGCACCTTCTTCAGACTGATTATAGTTGGGAGAGTGGGGAAAAAAACGGGAACCAAAAAAAACAGGAAGTATCAGGGGCATGAACAGATGACTTCTGGCAAGGAGGTTCCTGATAGGGGATTGTTGGATAAAGACAGGTGTGAGCCTCAAGGGGGATACTCATTGGACAGGTTTAGTTTAGTTTAGTTCCTAGAGATACAGGCTGGAAACAGGCCTTCCAGCCCACCGAGTCTGCGCTGACCAGCCAATCCCATACACTAGAACTATCCGTGGGACGGCAGATGGCGCAATGGGCTAAGTGTTCAGCTGGTGACCGGAAGGTAGCCGGTTCGAATCCCGCTTGGAGTGCATACTGTTGTTGTGTCCTTGGGGCAAGACACTTCACCCACCTTTGCCTGTGTGTAAATGTAATGTAATTATGTGAAGCACTTTGGGGTCAATGCAAGTTGACTAAAAATGTGCTATATAAATAAGATTATTAATTATTAATTATTATTATCCTACACACTAGGGACAATTTACAATTTTCTACCGATGCCAATTAACCTACAAACCTGTACGTCTTTGGAATGTGGGAGGAAACTGGAGCACCCGGAGAAAACCAACACGGTCACGGGGAGAACGTACAAACTCCGTACAAACAGGATCAAACCCAGGTCTCTGGCGCTCGAAGGCAGGAATTCTACCACTGCCGCCCTTAATTTGCTCTGTTAGTTATAACAGGTTTTGCATATTGAGGGAGAACGTGAGATGCTGATGTTACCAGGCACAAGAAAGCTCCAGTAACTGTCTCTGACCTTGTAACTTGATGGCTTACTTGTAAAACTACAACCAGGTTATCCAAAGAGCCTAGATAGCAATATAACTGTAAAGGCTGAGTGAACATAATCCCTGAAGGAACGACCTGTGCTATGCTAATTTGTCATGCATCTACTCTCGGATACTGCAAGCTGACGAAATCAAGTCCCATTATTTGGCAGACTGAGTGTGCACCTGAAGGGAATTGGAGCGCTCACTGTATCCACCACCTTAACAACTCCACAGCTTTGTCCTTGTCATCTTATTTCATAGTGTGTAGGAGAGAGGGCTGAGTTCGTTCATACAGCCCCACTTGTGTTTTATTTATATCAGTCTGGGAAAGGGATACTGAATGAAGTCAACACTGCCTTTGAACCATATGAAACAAAGTAATAATAGCATCAGTGTGGGAAGTGAAAAATTGCACTTCAACTGTCCTGAAGGTGCTCAGAACAAGCTGTGCCTCTATATTGTTACAGTCTAGTTGGAACACTGACATCTATACGACAATGTGGCAAATTGCCCAATATATCTAGTGTGGCACGGTGGCGCAGCGGTAGAGTTACTGCCTAATGCCCCTGTCCCACTTAGGAAACCTGAACGGAAACCTCTGGAGACTTTGCGCCCCACCCAATGTTTCTGTGCGGTTCCCGGAGGTTTTTGTCAGTCTCCCCACCTGCTTCCACTACCTGCAACCTCCGGCAACCACCTGCAACCTCCGGGAACCGCACTGAAACGCTGGGTGGGGCGCAAAGTCTCTAGTGGTTTTCGTTCAGGTTTCCTAAGTAGGACAGGGGCATTACAGTGCAAGAGACCCGGGTTCGATCCTGACTATGGGAGCTGTCTGTGCGGAGTTTGTACATTCTCCCCGTGACCTGCGTGGGTTTTCTCCACGATCTCCGTATTCTCGTTGCCCATGCCAGATAAACACAGCATTTAAGGTTTCTCAGCCTTGTTTGCAAATGCCTCCATGAGCCCAGCCCTCCCTACCGCTGCAATCTCCACCAGCACCAATGGGATCTACACTCTACACTCACTGTTTTCTGTACACATAGGCCAAAGTCCAAGCAATAACAAAGGAAATCTCTACCATTATCTCCCCTCAGACCCACTTCCACGAGCCTTCCCACCCTGATTATCATCACCTACTTCCCTTTCACCCTGAAACCCAACTGAGTCAACAATCATAACATCTCTTTGTGCAGTTGTGTCACACGTGGATAAATGTTCCCTCATGCTGCTTTGGATTCTTCCACTGCATTAAAGACTAGGTCTGCTTTGGGAGACAAAACTGTTAATAAAAGGTAAGTAAAAACAAAAACTAGTTCATTTGTAGTTTAATTTAGTTCATTATTGTTACGTGTACTGAGGTGAGGTGTAAAGCTTTTCCGTTGCTACTTGCTATCTAGTCAATGAAGGGCGATACATGATTACTTTTTGAGAAAGCTCCGTTCCTTCAACGTCTGCAGTAAGATGCTGCAGATGTTCTACCAATCAGTGGTGGTCAGTGCCATCTTCGCTGGGGTGTGCTGGGGCAGCAGGGTGAAGGTGGCGGACGCCAATAGGATTAACAAACTCATCAACAAGGCTGGCTCTGTCCTGGAGGTTGGTCTTGGAGGGGAGGCTGCTCCTCAAACTGCGGAGCATCTTGGACAATACAGCTCACCCTTTCCATGATACACTGGTCAACCTGAGGAGTACCTTCAGCAACAGACTGGTTCCACCAAGATGCAGTACAGAACGCCACAGGAGACCCTTCTTTCCTGTGGCTATCAAACTGTACAACTCCTCCCTCATCTGTCGTGGGGTAGACTGACGCCCATTTCCCCCCCACTCCCCCTCCCCCAATCTTTGCACATCCCCAATCCTTTCCACTCGTCACTTTAATTTCATGTTTCATGTATTTTGTGTTTTAAGACAATTGGCAGATCAATTTCCCTCCTGCGATCAATAAAGTTCTATCGTATTGTACAATTAAGCCAGCCACAATGTACAGACACAGGTTAAAGGGAATAAAGATTTAAAAGAGTGGAGTGATTGTAATGAAAGATTGCAAATTCACTTCTATGATCTGCAGGCAAAGAGTCGCCTGACTTCGGCACCGTCATGTCTGTGCAAAACTAGTGAACGATCCACTCTCTAATTTATTGGCTGTATTTTATGCCATCCTGGTAAAAATAAAAACAGAAATTGCAGGAAATATTCAGCAGGTCAATCTCCATCGGTGGGAAAAGAAACGGAGTCAATGTTTCAGGTTGCGGCTGATTCTTTGAGCTGAAATAGTAAAGGGCCTGTCCCACTTACGCGACCTTTACAGGCGACTGCCGGCACCCGTGATAGGTTGCTGAAATTTTGGAACATGTTGAAAATTCAGCGGCGACCAGAAAGACGCTATTTGGAGACCTCTCACGCCACAGGAGACCCTTCACGACCATACAGGCTCCAAAGAGTCGTAGCGTCTTTCAGGTAGCCGCTGAATTTTCAACATGTTGAAAATGTTGGCGACCTATCACAGGTGCTGGCAGTCGCCTGTAAAGGTCGCGTAAGTGGGACAGGCCCTTAACCCTGTTTCTATTCCTACAGATATGGCCTGTTATGCTGAATATTTCCAGCATTTTCTGACTCATTTTATATTTCTAGCATCTACAACTTTTTTGATCTTATTTTTTTACTTGTTACCTTTTATTTTAGATTTCTAGCATTTACAGCTTTTTAAAAATCTAATTTTATTTTACGTGCTACCCTGACTAAATTTATTTAAAATGCCGCAAAACGCCTCTTTGGATAACGCTATTCATTTTTGCAGTGCGGGATTTTGGCTTTCCTTCTATGATTCACACCCTAAGGATCATGTTCTCTCTAACACTGGTTCCTATTTCCAGAATAGACCTCATTGTGAGTAGATTAGATCTTAATTATCAGCGTCAGAGTCTGATGAGATGAATTTACTTATAAAAAGATTAACCATATAACCATATAACAATTACAGCACGGAAACAGGCCATCTCGACCCTTCTAGTCCGTGCCGAACACATAATCTCCCCTAGTCCCATATACCTGCGCTCAGACTATAACCCTCCATTCCCTTCCCGTCCATATAACTATCCAATTTATTTTTAAATGATAAAAACGAACCTGCCTCCACCACCTTCACTGGAAGCTCATTCCACACAGCTACCACTCTCTGAGTAAAGAAGTTCCCCCTCATGTTACCCCTAAACTCCAGTCCCTTAATTCTCAAGTCATGTCCCCTTGTTTGAATCTTCCCTACTCTCAGTGGGAAAAGCTTGTCCACGTCAACCCTGTCTATCCCTCTCATCATTTTAAAAACCTCTATCAAGTCTCCCCTTAACCTTCTGCGCTCCAAAGAATAAAGCCCTAACTTGTTCAACCTTTCTCTGTAACTTCAACCTTTCTCTGATTATCTTCAGTTCGCCAAACTTTAATACCATGCAACTTTAAAAACAATGGGCATTTGAAATGGATTCTGCTTAATATAAATGTAATGCAGATTTTAATTAAGTTTACCTCAATCACCGATGAATGTTCACTCAACAAAGGCTTGGGCAGACCTTGTTGCAGTGGCAGGATTGATCCAGCAGGTTGCGATACAATAACACAACACAAGGGAAGCACTTGACTCAAGGCTCTCTCGGAGTCCGAGCACCTTGGTAATAACCTAGACTGAAAGTCATCTGTGTCCTTCTAACCCCCGACGGAAGCTAACAGGGGCCTGATTAGCCAAGGGTGAAATAAACTATGAAGGGACAGGGATCGGCAACTGATGTGACATGCTGTACCTTTTCTCTGCTTTGAGTAATAAAGACGTTGGGTGCTTTTATTCGCGAGGAGTCCCACCCTGCCGCTCCCCCAGCATCAGCTGGGATATTTTTTCTCGCGGGCATGATTCAATTGGAAAGCTGCTCCACAACGTGGCACCCATCGCCTCACCTCGCTGTGTGCAGCTCTCCACATTTAATCATCGCCTTCCTTGTGGGAAAGAAAGGTCAGTCACTATGTCGGGTTGTAACCTCATTAAGCAACCTATTTACAGATGATGTCCCTGGAGGACTTCTAAGACACTCAAAAGGAAATGAACTCCTGAACCCGGCAGTCTGCAATGTCATTAATCACAGCCACAGCCAAAGTTTTCATATATTATTTTACTGTGAATACAGAACAGGTGCTTGTTTTTAAGAAACTTGCTCCATAATTTTTATTTAAAGGACTCAATATGATTGTGGTACATAAGATGTACAAAAGCCATTTACTGTTTTTTCTTTCTTTGTAACAGCAGCATAGTCTGTTCACTACAGGTTTTGGCCTGCGTTTTGCTGGTATGGACTCACTGCCCTTGACTACCCCAACCCAGATGCAGACACCCAATCTCTTTGGCCTGAATTCTCCGGGTCTAGCAATAAGACTCTGGCAGGGCCGGCCATTCCAGTTACACTGTAAGGCTAGTTTTAAGTCAAGTTTTAGATATATAGTGTGGAATTTACAGAAGCTAAATGACCACAAACCACAAACATGCACAACGTTGGAATGTAGAAGAAAAAAACGGAGCACCTAGAGAAAACCCACACGGTTACAGGGAGAACATATAAACTCCATACAGACAGCACCCGTAGTCAGGATTGAACCTGGGTCTCTGGCGCTGTAAGGTAGCAACTCTAGCGTTGCACCACCATAGAAATCCCAACTTCAGCTTTGCCAGCTGTCAGACCTACAAAGTAGATTTCTGTCTCTCTGATATTTAAGAATATTTAAACAAATGTTTTGGCAAGTGCTTTACTTAGTTGAGGCAGGTACTATGCCAACACTTAAAGGACATTTGTACAGGTACGTGGATAGGAAAGGTTTAGAGGAATATGGGTCATACACAGGCAGGTGGGACTAACGTAGATGGGGCATTGTGGTCAGCCTGGGCAAATTGGGTCAAAGGGCTTGTTTCCACACAATATGATGTTATGACTCTATGACTCTACAATTACAAGTCCAAAATATGGAGGATGGAATTTTTGTTTATAAAGCAAGTAGTCCAATCCTCTTTGCAGATAGTCTAGTACCAAATGCAGTCACTACTGTAATGTCAATCAGGTTTCACATGTAAGGATAATAAGATATTTGAGTAGATTAATTGTGTGAGTACCTCAGGACACTGTATCATCCTTTTCATCAGTGACCTTTCTTCCATTTTAAGGACAGAAGTAGGTGTGTCTGCTCAGGCTTGCGGAACAGAGGGCTTTTATTTTACCATTTCAAACCAAATGAAGTAATCCATGTATGCACAGACTTATGATCTAGACAACACAAAGCTCATGAAGAACTCAGCGAGGCCGGCAACACCTGTGGAGAGAATGAATAGGTGACGTTTCGTGTTGGGACCTTTCATCAAATGAATTCATTTCGCCCGATGGCCGTGGAGGTTAAGACATCATGTATTTTTAAGGTGGAAATTGATCAGGAAGGGCATCAAAGGTTACGGGGAAAAGGCAGGAAAATGGGGTTGAGAAGGAAAAATGGATCAGCCATGATTGAGTGCGGAGTAGACTCAAAGGGTTGAATGGCCTAATTCTATGTCTTATGTATTATGGTCTCAAACCTACCAAATACTGCACAGTGACTACAATGCCTGCAGATGACCTTAGAGAGAGGTCTAAGAGATTTGTTATGAATTGAGTGGGAGGGAGAATGGAAAGAAAAGATAAAGGCATAAGAATGAAGGAAAAGAACACTTTCCAGATGCTTCTTTATTGCAAATTTCATATGTTTCTGACTCGATCGAACCTTTCATACTGAGTAGGCATCAGATAAAAATTAGCTTCAAGATAACTATACTTCGGTATGGCTAACTGCCTCAGTATTTCACTGTCTATTTCTGTAACCAATTATCTATACATAACTAAAACTCTGATCTTGTTATCTTCTGGTTTGGCGGTCTTTCTGTTTGCGCAAAAACAGTTTGCGATAGCCCTAAGATTTTTCACCAGCTCACTCACCGTTCTCCTGTGCTGCGAATGTGCCAAGTTTCCTTCCGATTGGTTGAATTATGTAAAAGTTAGCGTACCCCAAGGGATGAAGGGCACATGTCAGAGGTACCATTCCTGGCAGCAAGGTTTGCCATCCCAACACAATGCAGTGAACACCGCTATCAGGGGGACATTAGAGCCAGCCGTCGAATCTTCTAATCAGGTAGGACCTATTCAACAGGCAAAACCTGGAGGATGAAGCACAAGCTGTTGGACCAATCAAGGCCAACGATGAGCAAGGCTTCATAGTTTATTTTCTGCAGATTCTCAATAGACTGCCCTACGTCTTGGGTTATCACACCTATCCTTGTATGTGTTCAGAGTGCTGGGATAGCACCAAAAAGCAGTACTTTGCTTCTTCAGGAGGTGGGAAGCGTTTGTTTAATGCTCATGTAACATTTAAATGGTACAGATTACTGACATCTTGGAGTTCATTTAAATGGTCTTTTGACAATAATTGAGTTATAGGGTCATTAACTGTGCCAACGTGCCTTCCCATCATATTTGCTGCAGCAAACGAGACCCACTCTGTCGGGTTCTTTCCGGACATCGAGTTTGTAAAGGATATTTTTTAACACAAGTTCTCCCAGGACAAGTACAATGCAGTATGGGATGTTGACATTGTGTTAACGCTATTTCACCAGGGGGTTCCGGCTACATCCTTAGCTTTGGCCGGATCTCATTAGGTAGTATACTCCTGGCGCTGGTTGAGCGTAACAGGTCAGTCGCTACATAATTGCGAAGGGACAGGATGATTACATCTGTAAATAATATGTATGGTATTTTATGTTTATAATTTACATAAGCAGAGCAGAAGGGGTGTCAGGTCTCAAAATAGTTCAAGGCATACCCAGGGACCTTTGGTTATGTGAGGGCACACATATACAACAATACGTCAAGGTCACCAAGAGCCTTGGAGGCTCTGAGCTAGTTATGCTTGTTAGTTACAAATAACTTTATAAGACGTGGCCGTTCAGACCATTTCCAGGTGATAAAACGGAGTTGATTTATGCCGGAGTAGATACTGATTCCAGATCTCACTCTACCAGGGCTGGTACAACATCAGCAGCAAGTGTTATTTCTGGTCCGCTGGACAACATCCTAATGGCTGCAGCATGGTCAAATGAACAAATTTCCAAACATTTTATAATAACTCGTTGCCAGACCAGGGGTATTTGTCAACTCTATTTTATGTTCTATTCATAGTGTCCATCCGGATGAGAGGTGTGACTATAATTATTACTTCATTTAACAGCATCAGCATGTTTCAAATCTATGTCATGACTGTATGCGTTATGAATGTTTCCCTCATTTGTCAATGGAGCAGTTGTGGTTGTGTAGACTCATCTCTCACGGCATGAAATCACAGAGCTTTGAAATCTTCACGTAGTCATTCACGTGACTCTGAAGTAAAATAGTAAGATTAAACAAGAACTTACCAGTTTGAAGTTTGATCTCTATTTTATGAGGAGTTACGATGTGGGATTACGTGTCCTATGCTCCCAACCCTCATAAAGGTCATCTGGTAGTTCTAGCCTTCTCTGATCTTACTATGTTACTTCAATTACTATTATCTGTGATTTCACACCGCTGCTTTGAAGATTGACGCGCATGCGAGCGGCCGGGTCTTCACGTAATCCCTCATCGTAACTCCTCATAAAATAAAGATCAAACTTCAAACTGGTAAGTTCTCGTTTAATCTTACTATTGTATATGCAACATATATGCATGGTGCCCTAATTATATTCAGGTTATATACACAAGTAAACTATCAGACAAGATAGTAATAAATTCATACCATTTTATTATATTCAAAAAAGTCAACAAGGCGATAACATTTTCATTAAGGTGGGAGGAGTTGTAATAGCGCCACCTTTGGTCGGAAGATTGTAAATTATTGAGTAAACTACGCCAAATTATGCAGTCGATTTCCGGTCGCCAGTGAGTCAACTCGTATTCTGTGTCTGAGCACAAGATATCACAGCTAGCATCTGCAGCCCTTTCCTACATGCCAGTTTACTATTGGTTCCTTTATTGGACAAGAATTTCCACAGAAGGCGTTGGAGGCCAAATCATTGGATATTTTTAAGGCAGGGACAGATAGATTATTGAATAGTATGGGTGTCAGGGGTTATGGGCAGAAGGCAGGGGAATGGGGTTAAGAGGGAAAGTTAGATCAGCCATGATTGAATGGCGGAGTAAACTTGATGGGCTGAATGGCCTCATTCTGCTCTTATCAATTATGACCTTATGACAAAATTACATTATCTCCAGACCGTGGAGTGAGAGGTGATGCAATCAGAAGAAACAAGCTGCCACAAACTTTGAAGGAAGAGAAGTTCAGAGAAGAACACAGATAGGTTATTAATGCAAAGCATTACTGAGGAGGGCAGTATGCTCTCACGTAGGAAGCTGGAAAAAAAACGAGTTAAATTATGATTTACAATGAAGGCTCTTGGTTTGAACAATTCTCCCTAATGCCTCCAGTTTATTACTGTCATAAAAAGTGTTGCCTTTGGTTGGATTTGACAATCAGATTATTCCTGGATTCAGAAAGTTCAACGCTAATGTTGGCCCGCTGAAATGTGAAGGTATGTAAGAAATACTTGTATCATAATATTAATGTTAATAAAGCCCTCAAGATGGATGATGTGCAATTGCTTCGAAGGGTGGGTTGAATTAAATGTTCGTGAGAAGGCTTGATAGGAAAGTCTGCAAGGGTTGTGATTCAGCCGAATCAGGGAGGTGAGGTAGGTAAACACTAGAGTGAGAAAACGTCGATGCTGTCACGCACTGACGAGAACAGTAGGGGCAGGAGCTTTGTGTCTGACACAGGAGTGCACAGCGAATCCCGTGAATGTTCTGGGACCGGCTTTAATTAAACACTCAATGTGAGATCGCAGCTTGCACTGGAGAAGCAGCTGGGTGGAAGCTGGGATTCAAGTGCATGACGTGGAGTGGGTGAGCACAGAGAAACATAGAAACATAGAAATTAGGTGCAGGAGTAGGCCATTCGGCCCTTCGAACCTGCACCGCCATTCAATATGATCATGGCTGATCATCCAACTCAGTATCCCGTACCTGCCTTCTCTCCATACCCTCTGATCCCTTTAGCCACAAGGGCCACAGCTAACTCCCTCTTAAATATAGCCAAAGAACTGGCCTCAACTACATTCTGTGGCAGAGAATTTCAGAGATTCACCACTCTCTGTGTGAAAAAAGTTCTTTGTGAAAAAATAACTTGAACATCATGTGTAGGAAGGAACCGCAGATGCTGGTTTACGCTGACGATAGACCCAAAAATCTGGAGTAACTCAGCGGGTCAGGCAGCATCTCTGGAGAGAAGGAAGAGGGGACATTTCGGATCGAGACCCTTCTTCAGGATGTTCCTCCCCCTGACTCTCAGTCTAAAGAACTGTCTCGTTGGTCATAAGGTCATAAGTAATAGGAGCAGAATTAGGCCATTCAGCCCATCAAGTCTATGCCTCCATTCAACCATGGCTGATCTATCTCTCCCTCCTAACCCCATTCCCCTGCCTTCTCCCCATAACCGCTGACACCTGTATTAATCAAGAATGCCTCGACCCAAAACGTCACCTCTCCCTTTTCTCCAGAGATGCTGCCTGTCCTGCTGAATTCTTTGTGTCTAACTTGAACATCAGTCCAGGCGTGGGTACCCTCCCCCCACTGCAACCCCTCACCAGCTCTCTTGCTGCAGTACTGCATCTCTGATACCTCATCTTGGATGAGGTGACATTTTCTCCAGCTAGACATCTGAAAATCATCTACCACCAACTCCTTACCTCCTCTTTTACTTTTCACTGTATCTTGCTACACATGACAATGATAAACTAATACCAACAATTAGAGTTAAATTAGCAATTTTAACCTTTGCTTTCAATGAAGAGTAAAACCAAGCGGGACAAAATGATGTCAACATCTTTGATCCCATTAGTTTCCAACTTTTCCTTCTCTTCCTAGGCTGTCCCTTGGGATTGAGGATGATGTGTTTCCACATCATTTTTATGGTCTCTGAGGTGATTGATGACGCCCTGGTGGGAACAGCAAGCTCTTCCACAGAAGGGGCAGGAGGTGGCTGGCTTGTGAGACCCATGCTTTGTGTTACAGTGAAAGGGCAGTGGCATAAATTGAGCGTTACATGGTGATCATTCATCAAGAACACTAAAACATAGGATCATGAGTAGAACATTCGATCCATCAAGCCTGCCTTGCCATCCAATACAATCATGGCTGAGGCCTCAATTCCTCTTCTGAGCCTACTGCCAGATAACCCACAATTTGCTTATCTTTTAACATTTTATCTTCCTCTTCTTTGAATATCTTCTGATCTAACTTCCATAACCACCAGGTGGAGAATTCCAAAAAGTAAGGAGTGCATCAAAATGTATACAATTTATGGCATCTAGCAGAAAAGTTTCCGGTAACATTTTCTGAAGTATTGAAGGAAGGATTGAATTCTCTGGATGCTTTCAAGAGAAAGCTAGATAGAGCTCTTAAAGATAGCGGAGTGAGGGGATGGTGAGAAGGCAGGAACGGGGTACTGAATGTGGATGATCAGCCACAATCACATTGAATGGTGGTGTTGGCTCGAAAGGCCGAATAGCCTACTCCTGCACCTATTGTCTATTGAAAACATTCCCCACGTAGTGTGATTTCGAGTCTTGTGATGGTCCATTCAGAAGAAGCACAAAAGCAGATTGCTGGAGAAGATTCGATCAAATGAGTCTCAGCTGAGCTGAATGCCATCATCAGTCAAAATCGAGGACAGCAAGAGTGCCCAAATATTTGCTGATGGATTGCAGATGCGGATGGATAGCCTGCAGATAGACATCACTGAACAGCCAAGAAGTGGATAGGCCAGGTGCTGAGTAGCAAAACTATACCATCCGCAGCTGATTTACCGAGGATCTACAGAGAATTAAGTGGATAATTTTTAAAGCCCTTCAGGGAAACATGCCATGCCTTATACAAGGAAAGATAAATTGTGGTTGTTGGAAAGGCAATCACCTCAGCCCCGGGGCATTGCTTCAGGAGATAGAAACATAGAAATTAGGTGCAGGAGTAGGCCATTCGGCCCTTCGAGCCTGCACCGCCATTCAATATGATCATGGCTGATCATCCAACTCAGTATCCTGTACCTGCCTTCTCTCCATGAGGTAAATCCCAAATTAATGTACCAGATGATTAGTTAAGTGAGCATGTTGCCAGCCTACGGAACAGAGATGGGTGGACCAAATAATATTAATTTGTGCAGCAGCAAGCTTACAGACATCATATTCAGAAAATACCACTTTGAGTGCAGGTGTAATCTAAGACTTGACTGCACAACCGGTGTGGTATGCATGGGAGGGATAAATAAAGATAGACGCAAAACGCTGGAGTAACTCAGAGGGACAGGCAGCATCTCTGGAGAGAAAGATTTGGTGATGTTTCGGGTCGAGACCCTTCTTCAGACTGTCTGAAGAAGGGTCGAGACCTGAAAAATCACTTGTTCCTTCGCTCCAGAGATGCTGCCTGTCTCGCTGAGTTACTCCAGCGTTTTGTGTCTATCTTTGGTTTAAACCAGCACCTGCAGTTCCTTCTTGCACACGGAGGGATAATTGACTGTTTGCATAACTGCAATGTGCGAGTCATCTTCACATCTCCAAAGAGCCTGTTGCTGAACTGTGATAATTACTGCAACCACTCTCAGCGTAGGGATCGCACTGGCTGTGGCTGACAAGCTCAAGCTTTTATGACCGGGGTTGTTTCCAGTTTGTGCACGTTTGCTTTGCACCCACCCCATTAGGAATGTCTCCAAGCCACTCTGCACCAATGGAAGCTGTAGCCTCAAATCTAACATGCACTGGGTGAAACAGGGCACGGCAAAATGGACAGTAGTCCACTAGAATGAAGAAGAAGCAATAAATAAAGGGCAGTGATGTAGACCAGCTGCTGGTTTATCATCACCCACTTAACACTATCTGATCCAGGGGAATAAATATGGAACCACAGTGTCGCCAAGGTAGCAATCCTCTTGGTCAGGAGATGGACTGTTTCATGAGGCTTCTTCTCTCTCTCCTCATCTGTATCCTACCCTTTTGCTACGTTTTTCCTGCACGTATTTATTAAGCTTCCCTTTACCCATATTATTTTCTTCAATCAGCAGCTTTGTGCAAATATGCTGCATATTATCATCTCAAATTTTACCAACTGCATCCAAATTAATATTTTCTGGAAGAAATCTGTTGAATTTGCTGTGGAACGTATCATTATTATCTACTCCCAATTCCCTTGCAAGCCTAGCCAAGGATTGCTAACACTCTGTGAAATAATCTTACTTCAGTTGAGCTTTGAATCGTACCCTTTCGAACCCAGGCTTCTGTAGATGAAACAGTTCATCTTGACTGGTCTCTTTCAGAAAACCATAAAAGAACAACCTTAATATCTCTCAACCTCTTTTTCTGCGGAGACCACCCACACTTTATATTAAAGAGAGAATTAAATCCTTTCCACCACTCCATCAATTTTGGCAATACTTTGTATGTCCAAACATAGACAACAAACCGACCCTTCATCTGACTCTTGTTGTGACGTCTAAATATCTATCTATTCTATTATAATATAAAACTCTGATCTTGGATGTGGATGTATTTATTTGTGTGTGTATTTGTTCGTCTGCGATTCACATCTCCTCGAAAACCCGACGCACTAATGGTAACATTTTTTCATACTCCAGTAGCGATTTACCTCATGATCTCGAAAATCGCCTCGTCTGAACATTTGATTCATTTTTTTCGAGTTTGTTACCAAAATTGTTCACCAATCTGAGATCTTTTTTGAAGTTCACGAGCTGACGTTAACGAGCTGATGATGTCACAATGGCTCTGCTCCTCGCAGCCACCTGCGCAGTTTTCAACGCGCTGCCAGCTGGGCATTGTTTTCCGTGAATTACGTCACCACTCTTCCCCTCCCTCCCCGGTTCTACAAAAGACGTGGAAAGAACGAGCATGTGGGCTCTGTATTGCAGATCCCGAGGGCGATTCGAGAGCTTCAGAGCCCTTCTGAGGTCGACGCACGCTACCCTCGGCTCGGCTCGGCTTTCCCGAGAACTTTTTACTAGAGTCGGGCCCTCTACAAGAGCTTTCTCTCTCTCTCCCCGGGCTCTCTCTGCTTTTCTCTGCTCAATCACCCGTTTCGGGTCGAGACCCTTCTTCAGACTGTCTGAAGAAAGGTCTCGACCTGAAAAATCACTCACTTCTTCTCTCCAGAGATGCTGCCTGTCTCGCTGAGTTACTCCAGCGTTTTGTGTCTATCTTTGGTTTAAACCAGCACCTGCAGTTCCTTCTTGCACACGGAGGGATAATTGACTTTGTTTGCAAAACTGCAATGTGCGAGTCATCTTCACATCTCCAAAGAGACTGTTGCTGAACTGTGATCATTACTGCAACCACTCTCAGCGTAGGGATCGCACTGGCCGTGGCTGACAAGCTCAAGCTTTTATGACTGGGGTTGTTTCCAGTTTGTGCACGTTTGCTTTGCACCCACCCCATTAGGAATGTCTCCAAGCCACTCTGCACCGATGGGAGCTGTAGCCTCAAATCTAACATGCACTGGGTGAAACAGGGCACGGCAAAATGGACAGTAGTCCACTAGAATGAAGAAGCAATAAATAAAGGGCAGTGATGTAGACCAGCTGCTGGTTTATCATCACCCACTTAACACTATCTGATCCAGGGGAATAAATATGGAACCACAGTGTCGCCAAGGTAGCAATCCTCTTGGTCAGGAGATGGACTGTTTCATGAGGCTTCTTCTATCTCTCCTCATCTGTATCCTACCCTTTTGCTACGTTTTTCCTGCATGTATTTATTAAGCTTCCCTTTACCCATATTATTTCCCTCAATTACTGTTTATTACTGCTGGCTGCAAGATTTATTCATGTCATCCCATGGTCTGAAGAAGGGTCGCGAATCGCGATCTGAAACGTCACTATTGCTTTTCTCCAGAGATACTGCCTGACCTGCTGAGTTACTCCAGTTCTTTGTGTCTATCCATGCTTATGATTCCTAGTTTTCGATCTGCAAACTAGAGGAGAAGCTTATTATGGAAGTTTCGGGAAGTTGTCCAGAGTGACGTTCGGATGGACCTTAATGTCAATGAATAGCTCGCGACATCCACACCCCGCCCTCTCCTCCAAGACAAATAAACCTTTCCCAAAGCTCCACTGAGTGAAATGTAAGAGAATTCACACGCAACATAAATTTCTTCTCTGAAAGTGCTAATCTGTTTTTCTCAGAAAGAAAACAGCATTGGAACAGATGGTGTCTCGGTAGGTGGTGGTTGAATTCCACACACTGGCTCTAAAGCCAGTGCCTTACTTCCTGCACTTTTATGTACACAACCTAAAATTCCGCTGCCAATTACATCAAAAGCAGAAAAGCTGGCTCTTTAGACTTTAGACTTTAGCGATACAGTGCCCTTCGGCCCACCGTATCCGCGCCGACCATCGATCCCCGTGCACTAGCAATCTCCTACACACTAGAGACAATTTACAATTTTTACCGAAGCCAATTAATCTACAAACCTGCACGTCCTTGGAGTGTGGGAGGAAGGAACACACACAGGTCACGGGGAGAAACTCAGTGTAAACTCTGTACACATAGCATCCGTAATCGAGATTGAAACCGGTGCTGTAAGGCAGCAACTCTACCACTGGGCTACTGTGCCGCTGCTGGCTCTGTGTGGGTGGATGGGAGATGGGGGTTAGAATGGTGTACAAGAGGTCTGGTGCATGCTGGTTAAGGTCAGCACCAGTTAAGGTATAGAAACATAGAAACTAGGTGCAGGAGGAGGCCATTCGGCCCTTCAAGCCAGCACCACCATTCATTGTGATCATGGCTGATCGTCCCCAACCAATTGAGCATAGAAGCTGGGATGTAATGTTAAAATTCTACAAGACATTGGTGAGACCAAATCTGGAGTATGGTGTACAATTTTGGTCGCCCAATTATAGGAAGGATGTCAACAAAATAGAGAGAGCACAGAGGAGATTTACTAGAATGTTGCCTGGGTTTCAACAACTAAGTTACAGAGATAGGTTGAATAAGTTAGGTCTTTATTCTCTGGAGCGCAGAAGGTTAAGGGGGGACTTGATAGAGGTCTTTAAAATGATGAGAGGGATAGACAGAGTTGATGTGGACAAGCTTTTCCCTTTGAGAATAGGGAAGATTCAAACAAAGAGGACATGACTTCAGAATTAAGGGACAGAAGTTTAGGGGTAACATGAGGGGGAACTTCTTTACTCAGAGAGTGGTAGCGGTGTGGAATGAGCTTCCAGTGGAAGTGGTGGCGGCAGGTTCGTTGGTATCATTTAAAAATAAATTGGATAGGCATATGGATGAGAAGAGAATGGAGGGTTATGGTATGAGTGCAGGCAGGTGGGACTAAGGGAAAAAAATTTGTTCGGCACGGACTTGTAGGGCCGAGATGGCCTGTTTCTGTGCTGTAATTGTTATATGGTTATATGGTTAATAACCCGTGCCTGCCTTCTCCCCATATCCATTGACTCCACTAGCCCTTAGAGCTCTATCTAACTCTTTCTTAAATCCATCCAGTAACTTGGCCTCCACTGCCCTCTGTGGCAGGAAATTCCATAAATTCACAACTCTCTGGGTGAAAACGTTTTTTTTTCACCTCAGTCTTAAATGACCTCCCCTTTATTCTAAGACTGTGGTCCCTGATTCTGGACTATTTTGCTTTTGCTTTTGTTTTTGTTCTGCCTCCATTTAAGAGGTGGCGTCCAATAGCACAGGAGGAGGAGGTTTCAATCACATGCCAATTTATAGTTATTTTACAGGAAACATTGACTGCTCATCCCTTACCGCTTTTCAAAAGGTGATGGGAGCAATATCTTTGAATCATTGCAATTTCAGAATAAAAAGTACGTACCATTAAATAGGAGATAGGGAGAAATTTCTTTAGTCAGAGGGTGGTGATCATTGAGATGATGGAATTCATTGCCACTGACGGCTGTGGAGGCAAAGTCAATGGGTATTTTTAAAGTGGAGATTGACAGGTCTTGATTAGTAAGGGAGTCAAAGATTATGGAGAAAAGGCAGGAGAATGGGGTTGAGAGGGAAGGTTAGATCAGCCACGACTGAATGGCAGAGTAGACTCGATGGGCCAAACGGCCTAATTCTGTTCCTATAACTTATGAACCTATGAATCGGCTCAGTGGAGATTTCAACATCCTGACCCCAGCACCCCTGAGTACTGTAGCAATGTGCTCCAGCATCTTTAATGATGGTGACGCATTTTCAAGACAAGATGATCTATGACATGGAAGAAGTCTTGGAGGTGGGCCTGATCCTCTTGTTCTCCCAGTGGTTACATCTTGTAGATGATGCAGGCTACTGCCCTGGTGCACTGATGGCAGAGAGCTTAAATGCCCCTTTGGCTGGACTCCTTTATCTTGAATGCTGGCATCCTTTGTGTGTGTAAATGGAGATGTCCTCATCCATACAGGCAGATAGCATTCCTTAACTCTACTGACGTGTGCCTTGTAGAGCCTTGGAAGAAGAGTTGAGGTGGGGGGGGGGGGGGGGGGGGGGGGGGGGTAATATGCGTGGCTGAAAGGATCCACTATTCTTTTTCCCCCTTCTTCTTTCAGCCTGAAGAATGGTTCTGACCCAAAACATTACCCATCCTTTTTCTCCAGAGATGCTGCCTGACCCGTTGAGCTACTCCAGCGTTTTGTGTCTATCTTTGGTATAAACCAGCTTTTGCAATTCCTTCCTACACACTGTTAAAAATATATCAGACAACAGAAGTCTGGTTATATAAACGCCTCGTGAAATGTAACTGTAATATTCTGATCGTCCTTGGCCAACATATCCTTCGAGGCGCGGTGGTCAGAATTATGCACAATGCTCCAGCAATAAATCTTGCAGATTTATACTCCTCTCGACATAATGCATCACATCCAGAAAACATTTGTGATTGTTTTTATTATACACAATCACTGCCATTTTTCTGAACTTCACTTTTCTGAGTTTTATATTACTTACATAAAGCTTAGTCCTTTCCGATTCTGGTCTAAAGTTGAATGCTTCGTACTTGAATGAATGAAATACATCCACTCATTAAACTATTAATAATTGCAATGCTGCGCTTTCTTTTACAATACTTACCAAGTCACCTATCACTGTATATTTGATACGTTTTGGATATGTATTCCCCTCTATTAATGAATTTCTGAGCACACCTACGATTCTTACTGCCAAGTGCCTAACCATTCTCTTGATACCAATCATTTGCCGTCAGATGAATGACTAGTCATATGTCACCTTATCCAATCTCGTGTGGAAATCTAGATAAACTGAACCCAAATGTGTTTCCTTATTCCTTCTACATTCCAAAAATGCAGCAGGTTGCTCCGATGTGATCGACTCTTCAGAGCTCTGTGTTGACTTTCTTCAATCAGTCCAAATTGTTCCATTGTATAGTCCTTAACTATAACTCCCGGGATCTCCCAAAGCCCTCATAGCCAAGGAAATACATTTTTTTTTAATGTGGCCCCTGTTGCAGTTTAGAAAACATAGCAACTAATTTGGGCACAGCAAGCTTTTATGTCCTGCACTGTGATAATGGTGGAATCATTTGCTTCTGCAATGGAGTTAAATAAGGGGAAATGGCGTCAATGGCCCAGGAGAGAACTTCTTGTTCTTCTCTAAACTACTGCCATGGGCTTGTTTACTTCCACCCTTAGAAAGAAAGCACTGAGACTTGTTTCCATGACTCATCGGAAAGGGTGCATCAGCATATGTGCAACCCCCTTAGCACTGTACTGGAGTTTCCATTTCAAGTCTCACTGGATCAGAGAACAGTATTAGTTCCACAGCCATGGAAGATTGCACTAACAGAATGCAATTGGAGCAGGAGAAGACAGACATAATACTTTTGGGGGCAATCCTCATCGTTGCTGCATGTGGAGGTGATTTGTTGGGGCCGATCTCGGTGACTCTGAGACGACCCGTTGTCCTACCCTTGGAGATCAATTGGCCTGAAAGAAGACTAATTCTGCAGTGGGCATGGTCCCCTAGTTGCTGATTAAAACTGAACCCTTATCCTTCTGTCCTCCAAGATGCAACAATGGCTGTACACCAGATGAAAAATCATTCAGGCAGAAAGCCTCAAGGTGCAGATGTTTGCAGGAGTCACGATGTAAGAGTGTGTTTCTGCATTGGATGCTTTGTTTAATAGATGCCCATCTCTGCTTGTAACTCTATTTCCCCATCCCATCTGAGAGATAATATGAATCTGAATTTGGAATGTAAAGTCGGACCAGGGAATAGAAATAAAACTAAACTTTGCTATTGAGGGAGTGCAGCGTAGGTTTACAAGGTGAATTCCCGGGATGGCAGGACTGTCATATGCTGAGAGAATGGAGCGGTTGGGCTTGTATACCCTGGAATTTAGAAGGATGAAAGGGGATTTTATTGAAACATACGATTATTAAGGGTTTGGACAAGCTAGAGGCAGGAAACATGTTCCCGATGGTGGGGAAGTCTAGAACCAGGGGCCACAGTTTAAGAATAAGGGGTAAGCCATTTAGAACGGAGACGAGGAAACACTTTTTCCTCACAGAGAGTGGTGAGTCGGCGGAATTCTCTGCCTCAGAGGGCGGTGGCGGCCGGTTCTCTGGATACTTTCAGAGAGAGCTAGAGAGGGCTCTTAAAGATAGCGGAGTCCGGGGATATGGGGAGAAGGCAGGAACGGGGTACTGATTGGGGATGATCAGCCATGATCACATAGAATGGCGGTGCTGGCTCGAAGAGCCACATGGCCTACTCCTGCACCTATTGTCTATAAAATTGCATTTCCCCTCAGGTTGACAAAGGAAACAAATAAATCCTGAAATGACACACCTGCATACTTTATAGGCCCGAGTCATTTGCTCACTATTGCAGCAATCAAGACTTACTGAGACTATTTTTTTTTTTTAACACATCTGGGACTTCTTCTGATAGTTGTGGATTGAAAAAATAGCAGGTCCCATTAGTTATTTTAATGTAGGCATTTCATTGCACAATCAAAGTGATATATCTTCTGTGATTTTCACAGTGTTGTTTCACAGCTCTGTGCAAAACAATGAAATCTAATCAGCTTAAATGTCTTTAATAGTTGATCACAACTTAAGAGCAATCACCAAAATAACCCACAAAAACTACTGCATATTTTCAAATGTCAGTCTTTGATTGCAATGAATGCTCATTCATTATACGCTTTCTGCATTATAAAAAAAATTGTCCAGTTTTAGTTCTTAGCCTTAGAGTTACGGCATGGAAACAGGCCCTTTGCCTCACCGAGTCCACGCCGACCATTGATCGACCTGGTCCCATTAGTTCTACATGATCACACTTTCACATTCACTTCCTACACACTAGGGGCAATATACGGAGGGTGAGTAACCTCCAGACTCACATGTCTTTGAGGTATGGAGGTACCTGGAGGAAACCGACGCGGTCACAGGGAGAACGTGCAAACTCCACACAAATAGCACACAAGGTCTTCTTATTGTGTCCACATCACAAGATTAGAAATTGTTCAGTCAGAGCTGAACACACTTCTCAGTATCTGCATACCATATAACCATATAACAATTACAGCACGGAAACAGGCCATCTCGGTCCTACAAGTCCGTGCCGAACAACTTTTTTCCCCTTAGTCCCAGCTGCCTGCACTCATACACTCATACAAGGATAAAGGGGAAATCCTTTAAAACCGAGATGAGAAGAACTTTTTTCACGCAGAGAGTGGTGAATCTCTGGAACTCTCTGCCACAGAGGGTAGTTGAGGCCACTTCATTGGCTATATTTAAGAGGGAGTTAGATGTGGCCCTTGTGGCTAAGGGGATCAGGGGGTATGGAGAGAAGGCAGGTACGGGATACTGAGTTGGATGATCAGCCATGATCATATTGAATGGCGGTGCAGGCGCGAAGGGCCGAATGGCCTACTCCTGCACCTAATTTCTATGTTTCTATACCATAACCCTCCATTCCCTTCTCATCCATATGCCTATCCAATTTATTTTTAAATGATACCAATGAACCTGCCTCCACCACTTCCACTGGAAGCTCATTCCACACCGCTACCACTCTCTGAGTAAAGAAAATTTCCCCGCTAGGATATTGGTCCCCCTCAGGTTCAAGTGCAACCCATCCTTTCTGTACAGGTCCCACCTTCCCCAAAAGAAGTCCCAATGATCCAGGAACTTGAATCCCTGCCCTCTGCACCAGTCTTTCAGCCACGCATTTATCTTCCACCTCGCTCCATTCCTACTCTCACTGTCACGTGGCACAGGCAGTAATCCTGAGATTGTTACCTTTTTGGTCCTTTTTCTTAACTCTCCTCCCAACTCCCTAAATCCTCCCTTCAGGACCTCTTCCCTTTTTTTACCTATGCAATGGCGTCTTGCGCTTCTTGTGCGAGGTGGTGGAAAGATTGGTGGAAACAGGGCGGCGACTTGAACGCTCTTTCTTTGACCCCGCACACAAGGTAAGGATCGAACCTGTATCTCTGGCGCTCTGGCGTTGTGAGGCAACAGCTGCACAACTGTAGAGTGAATTTCCTGATACCTCTCCACAGCACCACAATTTAACCTGCTTTCAGATAGTGTATTCCAGACCCTGGTTTTGCATGCTATCCATTCAGCTCAGATGATACTATACGTCAATGCAATCAGGTCAAACTCAAGTACAATACTTAGAGCAAAGGTGAAGATACACAGTGCAGAATATAGTTTGCAACATTGTAGTGCATTAGTTCCATGAACAAAGGCCAATGTTTGCAATGGGTTAGAGGTGAATTGAACTGTACTCCAGCTTATGGAATGACCGTTCAGAAGCCCGATGAGAGGGGAAGAAGCTGTTCCTGAAAGCCCACGGTACAAGTTCATTCCAAGAGCTCTCCCGAGTTAAAAAAAAGAAAAATCATACTCGTGGTAAGCACGGAGAGTGAACGTAGCAGGTACGTTGGTGCTTGGGGACGTCTCTTAGCGCTAACGGCAGGTACTCGGGAAAACTCGCTAATGGCAGGTAAGCACGGGAAGACTCGTGAAGATTTTTCAACCATGAAAAATGTCCACGAGAGCCCCGAGTACCGACGAGTGGCCGTTACCGTAAATCTCCGAGTTCGAATCAGGGCAAATTCGGAGAACTCTTGTAATGAACTCGTACCCTGGGACAGGGCTTTTAGTCTGGTGGCACACGCTTTCAAGATTTTGACTCTTTTGCCTGACAGGAGCAGAGAAAAGAAGGAATGACTGGGGTGGGAATTTATTTATGAAAAGCTCACAAATATGAGCAAATTACATGAATCACACTCAAAATAATGAACTGCATGTTACAAATATTAGTCGATCTTGAAAAAAGTATCCAGGAAATAGTGACAAGTAAACCATGTGCACTCAATGATTTTTAAAAATAAAATTGCTCTTGTGTGATTTAATTAGTTGTCCAGTTTTCAATTTACTGAACAATGTATGCAGTGCATTCAGAAAGTATTCAGACCCCTTCACTTTTTCCACATTTTGTTACGTTACAGCCTTATTCTAAAATGGATTAAATTCATTTTTGTTATCATCAATCTACACACAATACCCTATAATAAAAAAGCAAAAATAGGTGTCTAGAAATTTTTGCAAAGTAATTAAAAAGAAATAACTGAAATATCACATTTACATAAGTATTCAGACCCTTTACTCAGTACTTTGTTGAGGCACCTTTGGCAGTGATTACAGCCTCAAGTCTTCTTGGGTATGACGCTACAAGCTTGGCACACCTGTATTTGGGTCATTTCTCCCGTTCTTCTCTGCAGATCCTCTCAAGCTCTGTCAGGTTGGATGGGGAGCGTTGATGCACAGCTATTTTCAGGTCCCTCCAGAGATGTTCGATCGGGTTCAAGTCCGGGCTTTGGCTGGGCCACTCAAGGACATTCACAGACTTGTCACAAAGCCACTCATGTGTTGTCTTGGTTGTGTGTTTAGGGTCGTTGTCCTGTTGGAAGTTGAACCTCCGCCAAGTCTAATGTCCAGAACGCTCTGGAGCAGGTTTTCATCAAGGATCTCTCTGTACTTTGCTCCATTCATCTTTCCCTCGATCCTGACTGGTCTCCCAGTTCCTGCCGCTGATAAACATCCTCACAGCATGATGCTGCCACCACCATGCTTCACCGTAATGGCCAGGTGATGAGCGGTGCCTGGTTTCCTCCAGACGTGACGCTTGGCATTCAGGCCAAAGAGTTCAATTTTGGTTTCATCAGACCAGAGAATCTTGTTTCTCATGGTCTGGGAGTCCTTCAGGTGCCTTTTGGCAAACTCCAAGTGGGCTGTCATGTCTGGCCACTCTACCATAAAGGCCTGATTGGTGGAGTGCTGAAGATATAGTTGTCCTCCTGGAAGGTTCTCCTATCTCCACACAGGAACTCTGGAACTCTGTTCGAGTGACTATCGGGTACTTGGTCACTTCCCTGACCAAGGCCCTTCTCCCTCGATTGCTCAGTTTGGCCGGGCGACCAGCTCTATGAAGGGTCCTGGTGGTTTCAAAGTTCTTCCATTTAAGAATGATGGAGGCCACTGTGCTCTTCGGGACCTGCAATGCTGCAGAAATTGTTTTATACCCTTCCCCAGATCTGTGTCTCCTGTCTACAGACAATTCCTTCGTCTTCATGACTTGGTTTTTGCTTTGACATGCACTGTGGGACCTTATATAGACAGGGGTGTGCCTTTCCAAATCATGTACAATCAATTTAATTTACCACTGGTGGAGTAACATCTTAAGGATAATCAATGGAAACAGGATGCACCTAAGCTCAATTTGGGGTGTCATAGCATAGGGCCTGAATACTTATGTAAATGTGATATTTCAGTTATTTCTTTTTAGTTACTTTGCAAAAAAATTCTCAACACCTGTTTTTGCTTCTTCATTCTGGGGTGTTGTGTGTAGATTGTTGATTTAAAAAAATTAATCCATTTTTAAATAAGCATGTAATGTAACAAAATGTGGAAAAAGGGAAGGGATCTGAATATTTTCTGAATGAACTATATTAGTATTTCCTTGGTATATGTTCTTGGCATCTTGTTCTGCGCAGATATTATGGGTTGAAGGACCTGTTCTTGTGCTGTGCTGTTCTATGTTCGACGAATTCACCACCAAAGTTGGAACAACTTAGTATTAATAGAGCTGAGAAATCCTGCACTGTTGTCCCAAATTATTCCTGTAGGAAATACATGTCTTCTTTTTCTTGCGTATGGCTGCACAGCCTAAAGTTGTAGGACAACTTGTTCTATTTCATCTTATATGCTGGGTTGATTGCATTCGTCAAAACAGGGCGGACCACGTGAAGGTTGCAATCTTCCACCCCTGTGAGAGTCGTATTAGCAGCCATAGAGTCATAGAGTTGAGTCATACAGAAACAGGCCCTTCGGCCCAACTCGTCCATGCTGTCTAAGGTGATCCATCTGTGCTTGGCCCATTGGACCATGACCTGTTCCCATTTTCTTGGATGTACTTAAATGCATATTTGAATTTACAGGTAATTACAGAGAGATAGATTCCTGATTAGTGCAGATGTCAAAGGTTATGGGGAGAAGGCAGGAGGATGGGGTTAGGAGGAAGAGATAGATCAGCCACGATTAAATGGCGGAGTAGACTTGATAGGCCGAATGGCCTTATTTTACTCCTATCTCATGACCTTATGAGCTTATAAATTAATTTCAACCAATTTGATATCAATAATGAAATTAATATCCATTTGATGCTATGTCCAAACTGAAAAGAGTCAGAGAGGAACTAATTTGCACCAAGAGGATCATCAGCACTGTTTTAATTCTTATGGGAATTTCCAATTTAACGAGAGTAGCAAAACCCTGGAGACAGCTATTTCCACAGAATGACCCAAGTTAATTAACAGTTTCAATTTCAAACCTTCTAATTAACCAAACTCATTAAGTAAAGAAGCCTGGATTTAAAAAAATATATTAATTGTCATTAAGAGTTGCTAGTCCTATTGTGAAAGTCACTCTAATTGAAGGCATATCACATTCAAACCTCCATAATACAGATTCAGGAGACCGACAGTCTTTCACCGGTATGTGAATGAAAATAATTAAATTCAATAATAATGCAGAAAAATATTCACAACAATCTTTCTTGTCACCATCACTTCACATACTATGATGTTTGGATGAATGCCAATAGAGAAATTCCATAAAAATATGTCAACTATAGGAACGTGATAAATTCTAAGCCTTGTGCTGATTTAGAAAAAAATATTAGGATCATTATTCTGTGGTAATAATAAAAACGAGATAAATACCCTCAGAGATTGAGAAGCATATTTTCTGAATTAACTTTTAGTTGGGGTTTGTTGGTCATGTTTTATCAATGTTGTTTAATGGAACGAATTAATCCAAAAACAAATTGTACATCGCATACTTATGCATTCAATGTGCTCATCTCTGCAGACAACTGTTCTCTGCTCAAATTATTCAGGGCCATGTCATATATCATTGCAAAAAAAACACAAAAGCGGCATTAGTTGTGCTCCAGTTCCAAATAATATTTTTTGATTAATTTTATTTTTCAGCAGACGATGCTTGACAAAAAAAAAACAGTTCTTGCAACACCTTTCATGACCTCAGAATATTCTTAAACCAATTAAACTCATCATTGCTACTGGCTGCTGTATAGTAACGAGACATGGCAGTCAATTTGCCAGCATTGTTCGCCAACTGCAATGTGATAATGTCATATTATGTATTTTAATAGGAATGTGGAGTGAAGGGTAAATATTATATGAGGCTCATTTGTACCGGCATCAATTTCCTTTCAAAATTACACCAAGGGTGATTTACCATTAAAACCAAGAGGGCAAAAAATGGACCCTGGTTTAATATTTCAGCTGAAGGATGCTATCTTATTTTGACCTTTTGTCCCTTATTTGGGAGTGAAAACGTTGGCAACCCTATTGGTGACCCTTGGACTATCCTTGATCGGACTTTACTGGCTTTACCTTGCACTAAACATTATTCTCTTATCATGTATCTATACACTGTAAACGGCTGGATTGTAATCATGTATTGTCTTTCCGTTGACCAGATAGCACAAAACAAATAATTTGTACACATGACAACAAATCAAATTAGATCATTGCAATTTGGTACTTATTTATGATTGTGTTTTTGTTTAGCAAGACATTATTGAATTGCATGCAAAATAATAATTTATCCAGATACCTGTGACAATAAAATACATTTGAAACATTGAAGTAGGAAATGGCTTATCCATGCCAGAAGTATCTCTGTGATCAATGAAGTGGCTCTATACCTCAACTCAACATGTTTTATGAAACAAGAGCCAAATGCATGTGCAATTACAATCACATCACAAAAAATTGTAACCACGATTCCACTCAATAACAGGTGAGTTCTGAGTAAGCTCACTCAGGCCGAATCAGATCTAGGCTAATGTTGATTTGCAATTCAACTAACTAGGCTGGGACATCCCTGAGGAGCCACATCAGCCACATTTTGGCAGGAGAGCAGCCCAAGGTATTTTGAGGATCGAGACGAGAACTTGTCCAGATTTACTAAAATGCCTCACGATGCATGCGGCTTTATGTGTGACTCAAAAGGGTTTTTTTGCATTGAAATCCAATCATTTTTGCTTGCAAATTCTGTACTTACTTGAGTCCAATTTGCTCCTGTAAGTAAAAGCTCTGATAAGATCAATTTTGTCACGATGATAAGAATACAATCTGTTATCTTTAACGCAGCTTATGCACTGATAAATACAAATGTGCACTAAACCAAGTAACTATTTGATTAAAAAAAAATCTGTCATTGCTGTTTTGAACAGTATTTCAGTGAAGAGTTTCACCTCCTGAATGATGAAAGAAGATATTAACAGAGCTGCTAAAAGGAAGAACACTTCAAGATGAAGGATAATATGTATGCTGCAGATCCAATTATAGTGCTGAAGGGAACTAGTTACAATCCCTGTCAACGAAAGGCTGAGTATTTCTGCAACCTCCTTCCTTAAAACAATAGCAAACACATAAATCACTGTCAGTTTTGCAGATTACCTTGCTCCACATGGAAGAATATAAGCAAGCTAAAGCTACCTTAAGGATCGCCTCTCCGTAGCTCAACGGGTATACTGCGGCGACCTGGTTTACATGTACCCACCTGAACCTGTGGGAAAGCAGTGACTAATCTTCATTGTACCAAACATCAAGGTCAACACCTCAGTGTGTATATTTTGGTCCTAGGGGGACTGAAGTACAGATCCACCAGAATGATACTGGGGCTAAAAGAGATTACGTCTGGCACAGACCAGGCTGGTAATTCCTGAAAAAGGGAAGATTAAAACTGAATGAGATATTTAAAATGACTAAAGGAGTTAAGGGAAGGCGTAGAATTATAGCCAGTCCACTTTGGATCGTGTTGGGAATAACATACTGTATCGTAGGTGGATAAATGGAAAGCCCCCATACCCAAGACAGTGTGCCTTAATGACTAGTGGTTCTGACGTCCACCACCATGAAGTTCTTTAAGAGGCTGGCCATGGCGAATAACATTCCCAACCTCCCGGACTGCCTTGTTCCACTGCAATTCACCTTTGCCGCAACTGCTCCATTGCAGATGCCATCTCCCTGCCCCCACCCACACTCATCACTGGAACATCTGGCTAACAAGGACATGGATTTCAGAGTCCTACATATTGACTAAACCTACACCTTCAACACCATAATTCCAACCAAACTCATCTCCAAACACCTAGACCTAAGACCCAGCACCTTCCCCCACCTCCTCTGCAATTGGATCCTTGTCCTCCTGACCAAATGAGTGCCATCTGTAATGATAGACAACAAACCATCCTCCATGATAATTCTCAACCTTGTTTCCCTGCAAAGCTGTGCTCACGGCCTCTTACTATAATCCCTTGATGGCCATATTTTCTCCAGTTCCATCCACGTGTGCAGATGATACCATCGTAGTGGGCCGGATCTCAAACAACAGTGACACAGAGTTCAGGAAGGAGTTTGAGAGCTTAGTAGCATGTTGCCAAGACGTCTAGCTTTCCTTCAATGTCAGTAAAATAAAGGAGTTAGTCATGAAAACAGGGTGGATTACATGCCCCGGTCTGTATTGTTGCTGAAGTGGAAATAGTCAAGAGCTTCAAGTTCCTAGATGTTCATATCATCAACAATTTGTCCTGGTCCAACCAATTTCTACAGATGCACTACTGAAAGCATCCTACTTGGATGCATCATGGCTAGTCATTACACAAACTGATCTCTCCCCCCCATTCACTCAACTTATAGTTCACACCATCTCTGGAAAGCAGAAAACATCCAACATAATCAATGACCACTCATATTCCGGTCATTCACTCTTCTTCCCTCTCCTGTTTGGCATATGATACAAAAGCTTGCAAACATGTGTACCTCCAGATTCAGGAATAGCTTCTTCCCTGCAGTTCTCAGACTGTTAAACGGTGGTCTCATATGCTGATGTATTGACATATGGTATGTTTTGCCACAAAGCATGCCACATACATTTTTTCACTGTCGCTTGATACATGTGACAATAATAAACCAATGCCAATACCAATATCAACACCAACACCAAATGAAGTGGTAGGAGTTGGGACAAAGCTGTTACAGCTGTTCATGGTGCAACTTTATTGGACTTTGGTTATAACCATATAACCATATAACAATTACAGCACGGAAACAGGCCATCTCGACCCCTCTAGTCCGTGCCGAACACATAATCTCCCCTAGTCCCATATACCTGCGCTCAGACCATAACCCTCCATTCCCTTCCCATCCATATAACTATCCAATTTATTTTTAAATTATAAAAACAAACCTGCCTCCATCACCTTCACTGGAAGCTCATTCCACACAGCTACCACTCTCTGAGTAAAGAAGTTCCCCCTCATGTTACCCCTAAACTTCAGTCCCTTAATTCTCATGTCATGTCCCCTTATTTGAATCTTCCCTACTCTCAGTGGGAAAAGCTTTTCCACGTCAACTCTGTCTATCCCTCTCATCATTTTAAAAACCTCTATCAAGTCCCCCCTTAACTTTCTGCGCTCCAAAGAATAAAGCCCTAACTTGTTCAACCTTTCTCTGTAACTTAGTTGCTGAAACCCAGGCAACATTCTAGTAAATCTCCTCTGTATTCTCTCTATTTTGTTGACATCCTTCCTATAATTAGGCGACCAAAATTGTACACCATACTCCAGAATTGGCCTCACCAATGCCTTGTACAATTTTAACATTACATCCCAACTTCTATACTCAATGCTCTGATTTATAAAGGCCAGCACACCAAAAGCTTTCTTTACCACCCTATCTACATGAGATTCCACTTTCAAGGAACTGTGCACAGTTATTCCCAGATCCCTCTGTTCACCTACATTCTTCAATTCCCTACCATTTACCATGTATGTCCTGTTTTGATTTGTCCTGCCAAGATGTAGCACCTCACACTTATCAGCATTAAACTCCATCTGCCATCTTTCAGCCCACTCTTCCAACTAGCATAAATCTCTCTGTAGACTTTGAAACTCTACTTCATTACCCGCAACCCCACCTATCTTAGTATCATCTGCATACTTACTAATCCAATTTACCACACCATCATCCAGATCATTGATGTACATGACAAACAACAGTGGACCCAACACAGATCCCTGTGGCACCCCACTCGTCACTGGCCTCCAACCTGACAAACAACCATCCACCATTACTCTCTGGCATCTCCCATTCAGCCACTGTTGAATCCATCTTGCTACTCCACCATTAATACCCAACCATTGAACCTTCTTAACCAACCTTCCATGAGGAACCTTGTCAAAGGCCTTACTGAAGTCCATATACACAACATCCACTGCGTTACCCTCATCAATTTCCCGTGTAACATCTTCAAAAAATTCAAGAAGATTAGTTAAACAAGACCTTCCAGGCACAAATCCATGTTGACTGTTCCTAATCAGACCCTGTTTATCCAGATGCTTATATATATTATCTCTAAGTATTCTTTCCATTAATTTGCCCACCACTGACGTCAAACTAACAGGTCTATAATTGCTAGGTTTACTCTTAGACCCCTTTTTAAACAATGGAACAACATGCGCAGTACGCCAATCCCCCGGCACTATTCCCGTTTCTAATGAGATGTTAGGATGAGATGATCTAATGAGTTAGGCCGTATTTGGAATATTGTGTGTAGTTCTGATCACCCCATTAGAGGGAAGATGTGAAGGCTTTGGAAAGGGAGCAGAAGAGGTTTACCAGAATACCATCTGGATTTGAGAATCTTAGCTATAAGGAGAGGTTGGACAAACTTCGATTGTTTGATCTGGATTGGTGGAGATTGAGGGGCGACCTGATAGAAGTATATAAAATGATAAGTAGCCTAAATAGAGTAGACTGTCAGGATCTTTCTCCCAAGGTGAACATCAAATACCAGAGGGCATAGCTTTAAGGTGAGAGGAGGAAAGTTTAAAAGAGATGTGCAGAGCAGGTTATTTTTACCTAGAATGGTGGGTGCCTGGAATACATTGGTAGGAGTAGTGGTGGAGGCAGATATGATAGAGGAATTTAAGAGGATTTTCAATTAAGATGATAGGCAGAGAATGGACAGATATGGATACAGACAGAGGAGACTAATTTGAAAAAGGGTCTTGACCCGAAACATCACCCATTTCTTCTCTCCAGAGATACTGCCTGTCCCGCTGAGTTACTCAAGCATTTTGTGTCTACTGGAGATGAGTTTACCTTGAGTTCGGCAGTTATTGTTGGCCAAATGGCCTGACCTGTGCTGTACTGTTCTATCTATATAATTAAAAATCTTATTTTGATCACTTCCTGGCTGCGCTGTATATTGATTTTAGAAAAAGCGTTACCATATATGGTTGTGATTTTTGGCCATCTTACTCAGTCCTCCTCCGCTGTGCATGCCCCGAGGATTTTCCTGATCGATTAAAAATAAAAGGGTTATGAGTGTTTAAAATCCTTGAGATCCTCTCTCCTGTCAATCACCTTACGGGGAGGTGTGGGGGGGGGGGGGCAGGTCTATAAAACCCCTGATGCCTGGACATGACCTAGTCTCTCTGCAAGATTGCGAGGGAGAGGCCACGACTCTCACTCAAGCTTGGCACACCATGCATTGTCAACTGTGGGACCTTATATAGACAGGTGTGTGCCTTTCCAAATCATGTACAATCAATTTAATTTACCACTGGTGGACTCTAATCAAGTTGTAGAAACATCTCAAGGATAATCAATAGAAACAGGATGAACCTAAGTGCAATTTTAAGGGACTGGATAATGATGTAAATGTGATATTTCAGTTATTTATTTTTAATTGCTTTGCAAAAATGTCTAAACACCTGTTTTCGCTTCTTCATTCTGGGGTATTGTGTGTAGATTGATGATAAAAAAAGAAGAATTTAATCAATTTTAAAATAAGGCTGTAACGTAACAAAATGTGGAAAAAGTGAAGGGGTCTGAATACTTTCTGAATGCACTGTAATAATGGATTGAGGGTTAGGTGGTGAGTCATCCTAATTTCTATCTGTAGTGCAGGGACAGTAACAAGTGCAAGATGTAAATGCTAGGTGCCAAACAGAAAATAAGCACACAACTTGAAATTTTTTTAACAAAAATTAATAATATTGAACAAAGCAACGCTCACTGTACCATTGCCATTTCACCAGGTCCACAAAAGGCACATTAGGAAGTCAACAGTCCAGTGGACAGAACCCATGATTTTATTGAACATAGCTCTAAACTAAACTAAACTAAACCCAAGTATTTCTACATAGTGGTGATCCAAATGTATCTTCGTTTTGATTAGTTTAGAGATAGTGCAGAAACAGGCCCTTCGGCCCACCGAGTCCACGTCGACCAGCGATCCCCACACACTTGCACTATCCTGCACACACTAGGGATAATTTGCAATTATACCAAGGCAACTAACCTACAAGCCTGTACGTGTTAAGAGTGTGGGAGGAAACCGGAGGTCCCAGAGAAACCGGAGATCCCTAGTTCACGGGGAGAACGTACAAACTCCGTACAGACAGCACCCGTAGTTAGGATCAAACCCGGGTCTCTGGCGCCGAAAGGCAGCAACTCTACCGCTGCACCACCGTGTTGTATCTGTTATCAAAGTGTATTCTGAAAACCTTTTAACTGTAAAGCAATCTAAACCGCAAGGAAATTAGGCTGGCCCCAAAGATTCATTTCCAGATCCAACATATTGACAATTACTGTCTGTTTCCAGGAGTAACCTTTGTCTATTCATCCTAGCTTCACCTTGCATTACTTCACACAGCTCTCCACCTTCCTGCCCATTTACTTTATCCTCATGTTACTTTCACAGCTCGGCTTCATCAGAGATCTTCAACATGCTACACTCTGCCCTTCCTTTTGGCTCATTAACACATTTTGTAGACAGCCAAGGCCCAGCACTGATTCCACGCATCTATCAACCTTAAAATAACCTATTTATTTTTAACTCGCTAACTTCTGTCCACTGATCAATCTTCTTCTCTTCATCTTAATACATTATTCTAAACCCCTTGAGGCCCTGATTTGAGTAACAACTTTATCGAATGCCTTTTGAAAATCCGAACCTACGACATCTTGTGGCTCTGGAGTAATCCAGACATCTGGTCCAATGGCCAATGTATCCATTGACTGTAAATTCAGTGAATCAAATACTCCAGAGCAAACAAAATCATGGGACACCCCTTCCACCCCTGCAACGGACTGTTCCCCTGCTACGGTCAGGCAAATGCCTCCGTTGCCATGCGGTGAGAACGGAGAGGTTGAGAAGGAGTTTCTTCCCAGAGGCAATTCGGACTGTAAACGCCTGATCTCACCAGGGACTAACTCTACAGAACGTTTTTCCTTCCATTATTTATTATGAAAAAGAATATGCGTGTTATGATTGTGTTTATAAATTGTTTGGTTGTTTTGTTGTTTGTCTTTTGCACAAAAGTCCGCGAGCATTGGCACTTTCATTTCACTGCACATCTCGTATGTGTATATGACAAATAAACTTGACTTGACTTGACTTGACTCTAAAATAGGTGTGTGGAACGAGCTGCCAGAGGAGGTCGTTGAGGCTGGTACTATCACAATGTTTAAGAAACATTTAGACAGATACATGCATAGAAAAGGTTTACAGGGATATGGACCAAACGCAGTAAGACTAGAACAGGTGCGGCATGTTGGCCAGTGTGGGCAAGTTGGGCCAAAAGGGCCTGTTTATACGCTGTAAGACTCTATGATTCTAAAATGATAGTTTCATTTAGGGAGACCACGCAACAACTGGACTGTGGGAAGCTAAAGAAAAAATTGCAGGATTCATGGGTGAGAAATGTGAATCATCACCTCTATTTAAGGAGGATTACAAAGATAAACTTGTGAAGAGTAAGAACAGGAAGCATAACATCTGGTAGGAACACCCCTGGAAGGGATTCTGAGGGATAAGATATACATGTACTTGGAAAGACAGGGGTTGATCGGGAATAGTTAGAATGTTTTGCGCAAGGGCGACTGTGTCTCACAAGCTTGATTGAGTCTTTCGAAGATGTAACAAAGGAGGTGAATGAGGGAAAGGGTGTAGATTTCATCTTTATGGACTTTAGCAAAGGTTCCAATCTGGAATGTTAGGGAGAGCTAGGTATCTGGATACAGTAGGAAGCAGAGGATGGTGGTAAAAAGTTGCTTTCCAGACTAGGAGCCTGTGGTTAGTGGTGTGCCTCAGGAATTGATGCTTGGCCCATTGCTATCTAATATATATCAACGATATATCAATAACCATATAACCATATAACCATATAACAATTACAGCACGGAAACAGGCCATCTCGGCCCTACAAGTCTGTGCTGAACAACTTTTTTTCCCTTAGTCCCACCTGCCTGCACTCATACCATAACCCTCCATTCCCATCTCATCCATATGCCTATCCAATTTATTTTTAAATGATACCAACGAACCTGCCTCCACCACTTCCACTGGAAGCTCATTCCACACCGCTACCACTCTCTGAGTAAAGAAGTTCCCCCTCATATTACCCCTAAACTTCTGTCCCTTAATTCTGAAGTCATGTCCTCTTGTTTGAATCTTCCCTATTCTCAAAGGGAAAAGCTTGTCCACATCAACTCTGTCTATCCCTCTCATCATTTTAAAGACCTCTATCAAGTCCCCCCTTAACCTTCTGCGCTCCAGAGAATAAATACCTAACTTATTCAACCTATCTCTGTAACTTAGTTGTTGAAACCCAGGCAACATTCTAGTAAATCTCCTCTGTACTCTCTCTATTTTGTTGACATCCTTTCTATAATTGGGTGACCAAAATTGTACACCACACTCCAGATTTGGTCTCACCAATGCCTTGTACAATTTTAACATTACATCCCAGCTTCTATACTCAATGGATGGGAATTTACGAGGCACGATTTATACATTGGCAAATGACACTAAGATAGGTACCTTTACTTCTATTTCATCTTGGCTGCAATGTGTCTGCAACCTATGGCTTCTTCGGTTCAGAAGGACAAATGCAACCAACAGATACAACAACGCAAACATTTGCAAATTCCCCAAGTCAAGCATCATTTCCTTCAGTACCCCACTAAAGAACTGGTTGATACCTACAATGGGCCAGGAAGTCCGTTCCCCACCAACTTCTTCTTAGCAGTTTGGAAAGGAATGTCGGCTGTGTCAGCATTGGATGAGACCGGCGAATAAGTAATAAAAGAATACAATGGTCCTCACAAACGTGCAATGCAATAAATGTCATCTATATCAACACTTGGTTGAGAATATACAGGGTATGATTCATAAATTTGCAAATGATACCAAAATAGGTGATATTTTAGACAGCGAAGATGTTTATCAAGAATTACATTGTGATCTTCATCAACTGCAAGTTGGCCAAGGAATGGCGCATGGAGTTTAATTCAGATAAGTGAGAGGTGTAGCTCTTTCGGAAGTCAAACCAGGGCAGGACCTTTGCAGTGACTAGTAGGGCTCTAGGGAGCATTGTAGAACAGAGGGACTGAGAAATACAAGTACATCGTTCCCTGTAAATGGTGATGCAGAAAATAGTGGTGAAGAAGGCTTTTGGCATGTTTGCTTTCATCAGTCAGAGAATTGCGTTTAGAAGTTGGGGCGTGTACACAATCTCCAGTCACACTATGCGATCCAAAATCATCTTTAATCAGCACTTAAACTTTAACAGCATGAAGGATGGTTAGATGTCAGAGCATGCCAACTGCTGCTCGAACTGAGTAGTGCCAGAAGCAAGTGTTAATATAAACGTTAAAGCGGGGTGGGGTTAATGATGCTAACTATGTGTGATTCGTTAACATGCACAATCAATCTACAGGGCGTTACGTTACAGTTGTACAAGACATTAGTGAGGCCACACATAGAGTATGTGTGTTCAGTTTTGGTCACCCTGCTATGGGATGGATGCCATTGAGCTGGAACAAGTGCAAATAATATTTGTGATCTTACGGGTGATGTTATAGTGGTGTCTAAAATCATGAAGGAAATAAACAGGGTGATAACAAAAGAAGTCATGGGTGAGAAATGTGAGGGTCAGGATATCTCTCAGGGTAGAGGATTCAAGAGGGCAGAGGTTTAAAGTAAGAGGGGAAAGATTTAATAGGAATGAAGGGTGACTCTTTTCACACAGAGGCTTGTGGGTACATGGAACGAGTTGCCAGAAGAGGTCGTTGTAGCAAGTATAACAATATTTAAAGTTACATGGAGGAAAGGTTTAGAGAAATAGGGGCAAATATGGGCAAATGGGACTAGCTTAGATTGGGCATCTTCATCACCATGGAATTGTTGGACTGAAGTGAATGTTTTGGAGCTGTACGACTCTAAATCTATAGAAGGGCAGTTGTGAAAAGAAATGTCCTTTGTAGAAAGAAATGGATGGTCTTTACTCAGTTTGGTCTACTCCAGATCCACACCAATGCATTTGCTGTCAACTATTCTTTAAAGGGGGCTGGCAAGCTAGTTAGTTAAGTAGGGGTGAGGAATATATACTGTCATGCTTCAAATTTCTGGATCATTGGGACCTCTTTTGGGGAAGGTGTGACCTGTACAGAAAGGACGGGTTGCACTTGAACTCGAGGGGGACCAATATCCTGGCGGGGAGATTTGCAAAGGCTACTGGGGAGACTTTAAACTAGTATGGTTGGGGGCGAGGGACTCGAATTGGGAAAGCTAGCAGTCAGTGTGTGAGGCAGGAGGCAGAGAATGGTAGCACTCTGACCCAAAATGTAGGGGAGAGAGAAGAAAAAGACAATAAACAGAGAATAAGAGAGAATCTGCAGTTCCTTCTTGAACAGAGAATAAGAGAGGGTGGTTTCTAAAATGTGTATATTTTAATGCTAGGAGCATTGTAAGAAAGGTGAATGAACTTAGAGCCTGGATTGACACCTGGAAGTATGATGTTGTGGCGATCAGTGAAACATGGTTGCAGGAGGGCTGTGATTGGAAACTAAATATTCCAGGATTCCGTTGCTTCAGGTGTGATAGAATTGGAGGGGCAAGAGGTGGAGGTGTTGCATTGCTTATCAGGGAAGATATTACAGCAGTGCTTTGGCAGGATAGATTAGAGGGCTAGTCTAGGGAGGCTATTTGGGTGGAACTGAGAAATGGGAAAGGGGTAGCAACACTTATAGGGGTGTATTATAGACCGCCAAATGGGGAGTGAGAATTGGAAGAGCAAATATGTAAGGAGATTGCAGATATCAGTGGTAAGCACAAGGTAGTGATTGTGGGAGATTTCAATTTTCCACAAATAGACTGGGAAACACATTCTGTAAATGGGCTGGATGGGTTGGAGTTTGTAAAATGTGTGCAGGATAGTTTTTTGCAGCAATACATAGAAGTACCTACTAGAGGAGGGGCAGTGCTGGACCTCCTGTTAGGAAATGAGACGGGACAGGTGGCAGAGGTATGCGTTGAGGAACAGTTCGGGACCAGTGATCACAATACCATTAGTTTTAATATAATTATGGAGAGGGTCAGAACTGGACCTAGGGTTGAGATTTTTGATTGGAGAAAGGCTAACTTTGAGGAGAAGCGAAAGGATTTAAAATAAGTAAATTGGGACAGTTTGTTTTATGGGAAAGATGTGGAAGAGAAATGGAGTACATTTAAAGGTGAAATTTTAAGAGTACAGAATCTTTATGTTCCTGTTCGGTTGAAAGGAAACAGTAAAAATTTTAAAGAGTTGGAAGAGTGGGTTGAAAGATGGCAGATGGAGTTTAATGCTGATAAGTGTGAGGTGCTACATCTTGTCAGGACAAATCAAAATAGGACGTACATGGTAAATGGTAGGGAATTGAAGAATGCAGGTGAACAAAGGGATCTGGGAATAACTGTGCACAGTTCCCTGAAAGTGGAATCTCATGTAGATAGGGTGGTAAAGAAAGCTTTTGGTGTGCTGGCCTTCATAAATCAGAGCATTGAGTATAGAAGTTGGGATGTAATGTTAAAATTGTACAAGGCATTGGTGAGGCCAATTCTGGAGTATGGTGTACAATTTTGGTCGCGAAATTATAGGAAGGACGTCAACAAAATAGAGAGAGTACAGAGGAGATTTACTAGAATGTTGCCTGGGTTTCAGCAACTAAGTTACAGAGAAAGGTTGAACAAGTTAGGGCTTTATTCTCTGGAGCGCAGAAAGTTAAGGGGGGACTTGATAGAGGTCTTTAAAATGATGAGAGGGATAGACAGAGTTGATGTGGATAAGCTTTTCCCACTGAGAGTAGGGAAGATTCAAACAAGAGGACATGACTTGAGAATTAAGGGACAGAAGTTTAGGGGTAACATGAGGGGGAACTTCTTTACTCAGAGAGTGGTGGCTGTGTGGAATGAGCTGCCAGTGAAGGTGGTGGAGGCAGGTTCATTTTTATCATTTAAAAATAAATTGGATAGTTATATGGACGGGAAAGGAATGGAGGGTTATGGTCTGAGCGCAGGTATATGGGACTAGGGGAGAATACATGTTCGGCACGGACTAGAAGGGTCGAGATGGCCTGTTTCCGTGCTGTAATTGTTATATGGTTATATGGTTATATGCCCACAGTATGTTCATAAAAAAGTTAAATAAATCCATTACTTCTGCATCCTGGGGCCTCCCTAATTTCTTTGTTTCTCAATTCACTTTACAGGTAATGTGTTTCTGTATTGCTCTTCAATGTCGAGGGCAAGGTGTGTGGTTTTTTGCGCTCTTCCATGCTTCGTTCCATTTCAAGAAGCCCCATGGTCAGCTATAGGTGTGACAAGGGGTTGTCATGTTTTTTGACTTTGATAGAGCTGGGAAGAAAGATCACGGACATGGATGGATTTTGCTCTGCTTGTAAGCTTGGTCATGAAAGGAGACGAGCAATTCCATTCTTAGTTGTGAACGTTAAGCATTATAACATTATCCAAGTGCATGCTTTTCACAACACCTCTTTCTTTGAACAAGCGTTCAAGGTTATGTTTAAAAAAAAAAAGTTCTACTATCGAATAGAACGGAACATAGAACCGTGCGGCACAAAATCAGGCCCTTCGATTCACAACGTCTGTGTCGAACATGACGCTGAGCTAATCTAATCTCACCTGCCTGCACATGATCCACACACCTCAATTCCCTGCATATCTACTAGGTGCCTTTCCAAACGTATCTTAAACACCATTATCATATCTGCCTCCACCACCACTGCTGGCAACATGTTCCAGGCACCCACCACCCACTATGCCAGAGAACGTGTCTTGCACATTTAGTTTAGTTTAAATTAGTTGAGAGATACAGTGCAGAAACAGGCCCACCAAGTCCGCACCGACCAGCGATCCCCACACATCAATACTATCCTACACACACTAGGGACAATTTTACATTTATACCAAGCCAATTAACCGACAAACCTGTACGTCTTTGGAGTGTGGAAGGAAACCGAATTTCTCAGGGGAAACCCCATGCAGGTCATGGGGAGAATGTACAAACTCCATAATCAGGATGGAACCTGGGTTCTGGCGATGTAAGGCAGTAGCTTTACCGCTGCGCCACCATGCCACACTCAACTTTTCCCATTTTACCTTAAACCTACTTCTTTGAATAACTCCTTTCAAATTGTATTTTTCCGAATAATGCTTCATGTTTTTCCATAGCTGCCTCACAGGAGGTGATGCCCACATGATTACAGAATTATTCAGTGCATAATTTACACTTTGTTGTGATTAAGTCGTTGGTGTTGGGTTGATTGGCTCTGGTTGCTAACCTTGTAAAGGGTCATTTTCAGGTCAGCAGTGAATGATCGGGTTTCTCATTACCATAAGCAGGCCGGTTCATCAGGAAGAAGCTTTCACTAAGGGACGACCCCCATGAAGGTTGCTCCCAAGCCAACGTGATTTACGAGCTCTACTTCACAGTACTTAATTAATGGCATAATAGTTGTCGGAAACTTCTGTTCTGGACCCAAGTGCTCTGCCGTGACAGATACATTTCCTCATGGAAGTCCCGGTTTCCACCTGGGTGGCACAGACCTCCCAGGTCACAGACTGGGAAACCTACCGATTGAGCCCACAGTGACTAAACATGGACCAGCAGCCTCTATCAAAGCGAATGGGAGAAGAGGAGATGCTGGCAAAGCGACTGCCAGCCTTTATTAAGTTTTTAAGAAGGAATTTCAGATGCTGGAAAATCGAAGGTAGACAGAAGGTTGAAGGAGGTCCTCCCTCAACCTTCTAAACTCCAGTGAGTAGAGGCCCAGTGCTGTCAAACGCCCATCTTATGTTAACCCACTCATTCCTGGAATCCTTCTTGTAATCCTCCTGTGGACCCTCTAGAGCCAGCACATCCTTCCTCAGATATGACCCAATTTTGCTCGCAGTACTCCAAATACGGTCTGACTAGCACGTATAGAGCCTCAGGGTTACATCTCTGTTTTTGTATTCCAGTCTTCTTGATATACAGTGCCCTCCATAATGTTTGGGACAAAGACCCATCATTTATTGATTTGCCTCTGTACTCCACAATTGTCAGATTTTAATAAAGGCCATTTTTATACATTTTAGTTTTACCTTATAGAAATTACAGCAGTGTTTTATACATAGTCTCCCCATTTCAGGGCACCATAACATTTGGGACACAGCAATGTCATGTAATTTAAAATAGTATTGTTTAGTAATTTGTTGCATATCCTGTGCATGCAATGACTGCTTGAGGTCTGTGATTCATGGTCATCACCAGTTGCTGGGTGTCTTCTCTTGTGATGCTCTGCCAGGCCTGTATTGCAGCCATCTTTAGCTTATGCTTAAGAAGGAACTGCAGATGCTGGAAAATCGAAGGTACACAAAAATGCTGGACAAACTCAGCGGGTGAGGCGGCATCTTGTTCCCAATGTTAGGGAAGTCCAGGACAAGGGGTCACAGCTTAAGGATAAAGGGGAAATCCTTTAAAACCGAGATGAGAAGAACTTTTTTCACGCAGAGAGTGGTGAATCTCTGGAACTCTCTGCCACAGAGGGTAGTTGAGGCCAGTTCATTGGCTATATTTAAGAGGGAGTTAGATGTGGCCCTTGTGGCTAAGGGGATCAGGGGGTATGGAGAGAAGGCAGGTACGGGATACTGAGTTGGATGATCAGCCATGATCATATTGAATGGCGGTGCAGGCTCGAAGGGCCGTATGGCCTACTCCTGCACCTAATTTGTATGTTTCTATGTTTCTATCTATGGAGCGAAGGAAATAGGCAACGTTTCGGGTCTCAACCCGAAACGTTGCCTATTTCCTTCGCTCCATAGATGCTGCCACCTGCTGAGTTTCTCCAGCATTTCTGTCTCCTTGCCTTTATTAAAGTTTGTTTCAATGTTTTATATCTTTCTTGGGTGACTGGGTGCCTTTTAAGTGTCTTATTTTGTAATGGGAGTTTTTAATTATTTTAAGTTCATTTTCCAGAAGTCACTGGAATGTTTATGAGTGTCAAAGACCATTGGGCCAGGTAGATGGGGCTTTGCTGGCTGTGACAGCTATCATGTGAGTGCAGCTGGCTACCTCTGCTGAGAGTGCAGCTGGCTACCTCTGCCAGCTAGGGGGAAATGGACATGAGAGATATAGGCGGTGAAATAGAGAGATATGGAACAAATGAATGAAAGATATGAAAAAAAGTAACAATGATAAAGGAAACAGGCCATTGACAATAGACAATAGACAATAGGTGCAGGAGTAGGCCATTCGGCCCTTCGAATAGTGGAATAGTTTAGTGGAATAATCTGGAATGGTTTAGTAGAAGACACTAGAATAGTTGAGCTGTTGGCTAGATGAAATTGAGTTACAGACAATGAGACTCAACAAGAAGACTTGAAACTAGTACAATTACTTGGGTGGGGGAGGGATGTAGAGAGAGGGAATGTAAGGTTACTTGAAGTTAGAGAAATCTAAAATTATAAAAAGGGGCTGGATTGTAAGCTTCCCCAGCGGGGATGTGTGAGGCCAGGACTGAAGTTCACAAAGATCTTAGGGAAGTGTAGGGCTGGAAGGGTTTAGCAACATAGGGAGAGGCAAGGGCATGGAGGGATTCACACCAAAGTATGGGATGCCAGTGTTTCTGGGAAGAGGTGGGATAGTGCCGACAGCGAGGATGGTTGTCAGGAACTGGTAGTCATGCTAACTTACAGGCAGCAGAATTTGGGATAAGCTGATAAAAGGTGCTCAGTTCTGTCTTTTGAGGAGTTATAGTCAGAGAGAGGTTCAGTGCGGAAACAGGTCCTTTGGTCCACCAAACCTCTGCCTGCCGACCATCGACCACCCATTTACACTAATCCAACACAAAACCCAATTATAATTATTGATGGCACATTGGGGGCAATTTACAATGGCCAGTTAAACTACCAAAAAAGTCACGTTTATTTGACGTGGAAGGAAAGTGAAGAACCAGGGAGAAACTCAGTGATCACAGAAAGAACAGGCTCCACGCAGATGGCACTAGAGGTCAGGACTGACTCCGGGCCGCTGGAGCTGTGAGGCAGCAGGGTCCACTACCTTCACCACTGCATCAGAGTAAAATATAATAATTTCTGGAATTTTATTTTTGCATGGAGAGCAAATTAGAGGCATCATAGAACTTTCTTCAACACAGGTCCTCGTTTGTAAGCGCCAAAAAGTGAGCAGTATCACCCTGGCGACATGAAACAGTCGCAAACGGACTAATCAGCACTCAGTAACCAGGTTTATTCATGTAATGCTGCACTAAACACAAGTAATTTGCATACAAAATGCGCTTCCACTCATCAACAGTGTGTGATGGAACTATCGATGCATTATGGGAAAGCTACCTAATCAAACAAATGCCCATGAATGATATTCAAATTCAAAGACAAATCACTTCAGTGTGCTGTTTGATAACTGAATTAACACACCATTTTTTTAGCCCTGGTTCAGGGGGTAAGAACACAGAGCAGATGTATTGTAACAATGCCTCCTTTTACAGTAATCGTATGAATCAGATTAGCTTAGGCAATATTAACTCCGAGCCTAACAGATAAGAACTCTCTGTACAGAGCTAACTATAATTCTGCACTAATTGTCACTGGCTTGGAAATCTTGATCAAGGATGAATTAAACATGTTTAGTGTTGGTTTGAGTATGGTTTTAATTGCACGATTTAAACACAAACAATAATAGTGACACCATTATTCCTACAGCAGCTTTATCATCACAAAACATTCAAAAACAGAAATAACAGCAGAAAACGTTGGTGGCATTCAATAATAGCCCTGTCCCACGGTACGAGTTATTCCAAGAGCTCTCCCGAGTTTAAAAAAAATCAAACTCGTGGTAAGCACGAAGAATGAACATAGCGGGTACGTCGGAGCTCGGGTAAGTCTCTTAGCGCCAACGGCAGGTACTCGGGAAGACTCGCTAACGACAGGTAAGCACGGGAAGACTCGTGAAGATTTTTCAACATGATGAAAAATGTCCACGAGAGCCCCGAGTACCGACGAGTGGCCATTACCGTAAATCTCCGAGTTCGAATCGGGGCAAAACTCGTGAGAAATCTTGGAATGAACTCGTACCATGGGACAGGGCTTTAAGTCAATGTTGCACTCAAAGTGGGGAAATGGAGCTAGCTTTGTGGCCAATCTAGCTTAGAAGGGGCATACATGACAGTATCCGTAACAGAGGAGCTGAGGCAAGGGTAGAATCAGGAAATCATTGACAGGTCTATCCAGGCACAGCTCTCCCCACCATCAAAAGCATCTACATGAGGTACTGCCTCAAGAAGGAAGCATCTATCATCTGGGATCTCTACCATCTAGGTAGATTCTCTTCTTGCTGCTACCATTGGTGCAGAAGCCTGAAGTTGCACACCGTCAGGTTCAGGAACTGCTACTTTCATATAAACATCAGGTTTTTGAAAGACCATGCACAATAAATGCTAGCATTTATTTCAAGAGGGCTTGTATACAAAAACAAAGATGTAATGTTGAGGCTAAGTACGGTGCTGGTCCGGCTATATTTGGAATATTATGAACAATTTTGGGCACCATATTTGAGGAAGGATGTCCTGGTTCTGGAGAGGGTTCAGAGGAAGTTTACAAGAATGATCCCAGGAATGAATGGGTTAACCTATGATGAGTGTTTGCCAGCACTGGTCCTGTACTCGCTGGAGTTCAGAAGAATGAGGGGGAACCTCATTGAAACATATAGAATAGTGAAAGGCTTGGATAGAGTGGATGTGGGGAGGATGTTTCCACGAGTGGGAGAGTCTAGGACTAGAGGTCATAGCCTCAGAACTAAAGGACATTCTTTTGGACTTGTTTTTGTTTCTGATTGTGTTTTGCACAAATGTCTTGCTGTTTTGAAAAACTTCCTCCCTCTTTTTTTATGCCTTGATGAATTTTGTGTATTTACATAAATACATAATTAATGTTTTTGTGTGTGGTCTCAATCTACAATGTGCTCGTGATGCTGCTACAAGCAAGCCAGACTTCCATTGGACCTATATCTGACTGTGTTCGTACAAATGACAATGACTTGACTTGACTCAGCAGTATTGGATGTATGGCTGAATGGCCCGAAAGCAAAAATCTACAGCTGATGGAAACTTGAAGTAAAAACAGAAAGTGCTGGAATACTCAGGAAGTCGGGTAGTATTTGTGTAAAGATACACGTCTGCTCGCACCCTTGGTCTGCTTTCGCTGTAGCCACACATCATTTTTGCAGCCTCCTAAGTCCAATTGTCCTGGAGGGTTTACTGCTTCATTGCCGCAGACGGGCTGTGGAGGTCAAATTTTGGGTATTATTGTTGAAATGATCAGATACAATGATCATGATACAATTATAAAGGTGGCAATTGACCGATTACCAATTGTCTGAGGTTATGGGGAGAAGGCTCCGGAGAGAGGGGTTGAGAGGGAAAGATACATCAGCCATGAATGAATGGCGGAGTAGACTCAATGGGACGAATGGCCTAATTCTGCTCCTATGACATGAACATGGTGTGCTGTAACTGGACCAAGAGGCTTTAAGTGGCGACTCAGCCTCCAGAGGCAGATTCTGAGGCTTGTCTCGAGAACCGACCCAACATCCTTTTGACCACTCACTGCTGATGAGCAGAGACATTTCAAATAATATTTTAAAATGTCTTAAACTATTTTTAAAAATATTAAATAAAACAATATATGTACAGAAATTAAATAACAATTAAGTTGTTTTAAAGCACATAGAGACATAGAAACATGGAAAATAGGTGCAGGAGTAGTCCATTCAGCCCTTCAAGCTTGCACCGCCATTCAATATGATCATGGCTGATCATCCAACTCAGTATACTGTACCTGCCTTCTCTCCATACTCCCTGATCCCTTTAGCCACAAGGGCCACATCTAACTCCCTCTTAAATATATCCAATGAACAGGCCTCAACTACCTTCTGTGGCAGAGAATTCCAGAGATTCACCACTCTCTGTGTAAAAAATGTTTTACTCATCTCAGTCCTGAAAGATTTCCCCTTTATCCTTATTTGTGTGACCTAAATTTAAAATGATTCGGTAAAATAAGGGTGCACAACAAGCCATTTGCCTGCATGGGAAAGGAGTATAGTGTTTTAGTTACTGGAATAACAGCACTCTGGATCATTGGTTCAGATACAGGAAACTGTTATTTCTAGTAGCAAATAATCTTTGCTTTCCATTTAGTTAAACATGGCTGGATTGAGATAATTCTACTTTTGATTCCACACTTTCTTTTGCACCCCACCATTACCTTCCCACCCTCCAAATACAGTGCCGACCACAAATTCAGCATTCTCCCAAGGTCCAGCTCCAAGCCCTGACATCACCCTACGATCCTATCAACTCCTCCACCCATCCCCATGTTCTTACAGACCACCTAACGGTCACCATGACCTGAGTCCAAAGCCCCCGACACAGCAATTTTTTAATTAATCCCAATGCCCTTGATGACAGCCCCTTCACCCCATTCACTTGTCCAGTTGCTGCCTGATCCCAGACCCCGATCTTTGGATCACAGTCCAACATCCTCTCTCCTCTTCAGGCACTCAGTGTGGACCTCAGTCCTGGGTACGGTTTAACCCCATGAAATTGCGCAAAGGTCTACCAGTAGTCGAGATGATGAATGGTGTGGAGCTCAACCCAAGCAGCATTCAAGAAATTCTAGACATATAGATCCAGTGCATGTGGTTTTGCCAACTAAACTCATGCTGAACTTCTGCAGCCTCTATCAACTTCTGCAGAGGGGTGATCCATTTGCAGTTTATATTGCTTTCTTGTACAGCATTGAGACATGACAGCAGAGGCAAAAACACCAATAACTAAATACAATTCTCAGTTCTGGAGGCATCTCTGAGTCCTATGGATCAACTCGATCAGGTTAGCTCACAACCCCTGAAGAATTCACACTTGAGATGGGTTAGTTAAGATTTTGAGAAGAGGGCTAACCCTGATACTTGGAGATATACTGGAAGGAATGCTTCTCATTCCAAAGATGCCTGCGTTTATGTGAAGGCAGTGGCTGGCTCCCAAATAGGATACAACAGAACAGTTTGACACACCACACGGATAAGTCAGGGCTTCAAGCTGGAAAGGGTGCAGAGAGGATTTACGAGATGTTGCCAGGACTCAAGGGCCTGAGTTATAGGGAGGGGTTGAGCAGGCTAGGACTGCATCCCTTGGAGCACAGAACTATGAGCAGTGATCGTATAGAGGTGTAAAAGATCATGAGAGGAATATATTGGGTAAATGCACAGTCTCTCAGAGTAGGGAAAATCAAGAATCAGAAGACAGGTTTAAAGTGATGGGGGATAGATTTAATAGGAACCCGAGGGTTAACATTTTTACACAAAGGGTGGTGGGTGTATGCAATGAGCTGCCAGAGGAAGTAGTTGAGGCAGGTACTATCACAATGTTTAAGAAACATTTCGCCAGGTACATGGATAGGAAAGCTTTAGAGGGATATGTGGTCAAACACAGGCATGTGGGATTAGTGTACACGGGACATGTTGGTCGGTGTGGGCAAGTTGGGCCGAAGGGCCTGTTTCCACACTGTATCACTATGGCTGACTGGTGCTGGACTTTATGAATAACCATCTAATATACTGCGGTCTCCATGGAAGGAATGACAGCCTTTGGAAACTTTCAGTTTTGGACCTGCATCCTTTCTCTCTCGCAAGAGATTACATGACAAGACGTGTGCAGTCCTGACGGTATAGCCGTCAGGAACAGGGGGCAAGCTGGACGAACCAGCTAGCTTTTTGCTGCTCCTCACTTTGATAAGTCTGCTTCAAGGTGCATTAAAGGTTAATTATTGCAAGCGCGTTGAGACTAACTGCCAGGCTTCATGAACAATAAGGAAACGGTGTGTTTTTGCAATTCTTTGGCAGTTTGGCAGTTTCAATGGCAAGTAGGCACTTTGCCCATTTTGTGATAAATGATTGTGTCAGGTGCACAGTCGGGGAGGTGTAAGTGATTTTACATTTTAGTTCAAGGGAGCCGAGTTGTGAGTTATTATTTCTGAAACTAAACAACATGCCAACATTGTTAATCAACTATAGCAAAACTGAGAGACAAAAATGGTTACTCTTCATGATATGACTCACCTCCTGCCGCTGCCACAATCTAATCAATGCTGTATGCAATTATGTGGAGGCAGAATATAACAAGGATGTACCACAGCAACAATTTAAGGGAGTAAACATAGAGAACCTATGGTAGATTCAAAAACATGTAGCACGTTCCCAAGTTCACGTTATAGGAGTAGAATTGGGCCATTCGGCCCATCGAGTCTACTCCGCCATTCAATCATGGCTGATCTCTGCCTCCTAATCCCATTTCCCTGCCTTCTCCCCATGACCATTGATACCCGTTCTAATCAAGATTCTGTCTCCCAGCCTTAAAAATATCCACAGACGTCCTCCACAGCCCTCTGTGGCAATGAGTTCCACAGATTAACTACCCTCTGATTAAAGAAGTTCCTCCTCACCTGCTTATTTGCAATAGGCAAATATAATTTAAAGCTTGGATGAGTCCAAATAGGGCAGCTGAGTGGCGCAGTGGTAGAGCTACAATCTCACAGTGGCAAACACCCAGGGTTTGATCCTGACCTCGGATGTTGTCCGTGTGGTTTGCACCTTCTCCCTCACGCTGCGTGGGTAGCATCCGGGTGCTCCAGTTTCCTCCCTCATCCAAAGACATGCAGGTTTACAGGGTAATTGGCCTCTGTAAAAATGTGCCCTAATGTGCAGGGAGTGGAGAAGGAAGCGGGATAACATTGAACAAATGTGAATGGCTGATCGCTAGTCGACGTGGACTCAATCGGTCAAAGGACCTGTTTCCATGCTGTAACTTTCAATCAATTAAATCCAACATGCTGGCATGTTAGATTCAGCATAATGTAGACTGTAGATGCTAGGAATTATTAGCAAAATAACATACTGCAGGAGTATCGCAGAGAGTCAGGCAGCAGCTCAGGAAAGAAATGGACAAATGTGGGTGGCAATCCTTCTTCAGACTGATGGAGTAATAATAATAATAATAAATTTTATTATGGACTCGAGGTCCAGACAAGGGGCAACATTACATTAAAAAATGCATTGCATATTAAAAAATATCATAAAGTACATATGATCTTAGTATATCACTTATAAAAGCATCATAAATTATATTAAAAAAAACACAATACATGAGTTAAAAATCCAGATTAAAAGAATGAACAATGTTGTACAATGAGACAACGATACCAGTGTCTCCACAGCTGGCATTCGTAGCGTGTAGTGCTAACCCTTATGTTTGACAAGGCCACAATAATTACATTTTTAGAGTCATTTATCCTGCAAATGAATTTATACATATGATTTCTTAGGATAGAGGGGAGCAGAGGGGAGGTGGAGTCGTGCAGTCATTGAGTCATGCAACTTTCCCCAGCAGCCTACCATGTGGAATCTTATCAAAGGCCTTGCTGAAGTTAATTTAGTCCCAGCCTCACCAGCCATCTTGGTTACTTCCAAAAATGTCCTCAAATTCATGAGATGTGATGTCCCACATACAAAACAATGCTAACTATCCCTAATCAACCCCTGAATATCTAAGTACATGCATACTGTATCTTATCCCTTGAAACACTCTCCGTTCGCTTATCTGCTACAGATGTTATGCTTATTGGTCTATAGTTCCGCAGGTTTTCCTTTGCAGCCTTTCTTAAATAGAGGCTCAGTAGAAGCCACTCTCCAGTCTTCTGGCACCATTACCCGAGTCTAATGATTACTCATATATCTCAACCAAGGACTCCTGCAATTGCTTCTGCTGCTTCCCACAATGTCATTGGACATATTTGATTAGGTCCAGGAGATTTATCTACCTTCAAACATCTCAGGACGTCCAGCACCTCCTCAATTGTAATATGGACTGTCCTCAAGACACCTCCATTAATTGTCCCAAGTTCCCTAGTCTTCATATGCTCCATGCTGAAGACAGATTCATTGAGGACCTGAAGTATAATGTGGATAAATGTGAGGTTATCCATTTTGGTGGCAAAAACGGGAAAGCAGACTATTATCTAAATGGTGGCCGATTGGGAAAGGGGGAGATGCAGCGAGACCTGGGTGTCATGGTACACCAGTCATTGAAGGTAGGCATGCAGGTGCAGCAGGCAGTAAAGAAAGCGAATGGTATGTTAGCTTTAATTGCAAAAGGATTGGAGTATAGGAGCAGGGAGGTTCTACTGCAGTTGTACAGGGTCTTGGTGAGACCACACCTGGAGTATTGCGTACAGTTTTGGTCTCCAAATCTGAGGAAGGACATTATTGCCATAGAGGGAGTGCAGAGACGGTTCACCAGACTGATTCCTGGGATGTCAGGACTGTCTTATGAAGAAAGACTGGATAGACTTGGTTTATACTCTCTAGAATTTAGGAGATTGAGAGGGGATCTTATAGAAACTTACAAAATTCTTAAGGGGTTGGACAGGCTAGATGCAGGAAGATTGTTCCCGATGTTAGGGAAGTCCAGGACAAGGGGTCACTGCTTAAGGATAAGGGGGAAATCCTTTAAAACCGAGATGAGAAGAACTTTTTTCACACAGAGAGTGGTGAATCTCTGGAACTCTCTGCCACAGAGGGTAGTTGAGGCCAGTTCATTGGCTATATTTAAGAGGGAGTTAGATGTGACCCTTGTAGCTAAGGGGATCAGTGGGTATGGAGAGAAGGCAGGTACGGGATACTGAGTTGGATGATCAGCCATGATCATATTGAATGGCAGTGAAGGCTCGAAGGGCCGAATGGCCTACTCCTGCACCTAATTTCTATGTTTCTATGTTTCTATGAAGCTCAAAACACAGATGACTGCTTTTGCTTCTATTCCTTCTCTAATTACCCTAAAGTTTCTTTGGATTCTCTTTAATCCTATCAGCCAGTGCTATCTCAGACTCCATTTTTGCCATCCTGGTTTCCTTATTAAATATGCTTCTCAACCCACTATACTCTTCCAGGAGTACACCTGATCCCAGCTGCCTATACCTGATCCATGCTTTCTATTTTTCTGACCAGATCCTCAATTTCTCTTGCCATCCAGGGATCTGTGCTCTCACCTGCCTTGCCCTTCAGTCTGACAAGAACATGCAGAACACTTTACATTTTTTAAATGCCCACAAATAATCTACTCCAATTATTTTTTTGCAAGTTCCTGTCAATACAATCAAAGTGGGTCTTGCCTCAGTTTGGGGACTAGCCCTGACCCTATCCACAAATATTTAAAAAAAGGCTCACCCACTGATCACAAAAGGGCTGCCGACTAATGTTTCAGTACTTGCCCTGCCCAATTCCCTAAAAGTAGGTCAAACATTGCCCTCTCCCATGTAGGCTGCCTTTGACACAGTGGATCATGAAATTTTGATCTCACGTTTGAAGCAGTGGGTGGGTATCAGGGGCATAGCACTGGAGTGGTTCAGGTCGTACCTGGCTGATCGAACTTTCTGTGTCAGCCTTGGGGACTCTGTATCCTCCTCTGCTCCTCTCTCGTGTGGGGTCCCACAGGGCTCAGTTCTTGGCCCTCTCCTCGTTTCTCTCTATTTGCTCCCACTTGGTTCCATACATAGGAAACATGGAATTTCATTCCACTTTTATGCTGACGACAGTCAGATTTATGTGCCTCTTAAAAAGAAGGATGAACACTCTGTCGGACTGTTACTTGAGTGTCTCAATGACATAAAGGCCTGGATGGCTCTGAACTTTTAAAAATTTAATGATAGAAAGACAGAAGTAATGGTTTTTGGTGGCACCACTGGGGCCCCCCTGTAGATCTGGGCTCCCTGGCCCAGTATATCAAACCAAGCATCACAAACCTAGGGGTTAAAGTGGACCCTGAGCTTAAATTTGACAGTCAGATCAAGGCTGTTGTTAAATCAAGTTTTTTCCATTTGAGGCAGCTGGCCAAAATAAAGCCAATTCTGTCAAGGCAGCACTTTAAGACGGTAATCCACGCCTTTGTTACCACTCGGCTGGATTACTGCAATGCACTGTATGTGGGGGTTAGTGGGTCCTCCATCGCCCGTCTCCAGATGGTACAGAATGCAGCTGTATGTCTTTTAAATGGCACACGTAAACATGAGCACATTTTGCACATTTTAGCCTCACTCCACTGGTTGCCTGTTCATTATAGGATTCATTTTAAAATTCTTTTATTTGCTTTTAAATCCCTGAATGGTCTTGCCCCGTCCTACCTATCTGAGCTTCTTCACCCTTATACACCCACCCGCTCTCTCAGGTCAGATAATCAGCTGCTCCTGAGTGGGCCTAAAACTAAGCGGAAGCTCAGAGGGGACCGTGCCTTTGCTGTGTCGGCACCCAAATTATGGAACGATCTGCCTCTTCACGTTAAACAGGCCTCTTCTCTGTCTGTTTTTAAATCACTTCTTAAAACCCATCTCTTCTCCGTGGCCTTTGATACCCAGTAAGATATCGACTTTATTTACTTGATTTAATTTCTTATTTTGATTGCTTTATTCCGTGGTTATTATTTTTACTCATGTTTTATGTCTTTTAATTTATTGTTGTATTTCATGTGTAATTTTTGCACTTTATGTGAGCTGTTATGTTATGTTCTGTTATGTTGTCTGTTTATGATGTTTTGTTTATTCTTCTGTACAGCACTTTGGTCAACATTGGTTGTCTTAAAGTGCTTAACAAATAAAGTTGGATTGGATTGGATTGGATAGGTCCCTCTACATTCCAGAATGTATTTGACAAATTCTGCCCATTTGAGCCCATGACACTATAAACATTCTGAGTCTGTATTGGAAAAGTTAAAATCTTGTACCATGGCAACCTTATTGATCTTGCAGCTGCTTGCAATTTCCCAGCACATTTGTTCCTCTAATTTCCCATTGACTATGTGAGGGCCTATAGTGCACTTCCAACAAGGTGATCATCCCCTTTTTGTTTCTCAGCTCCGACTGTAGAGTCTCACTGGAGCATCCTTCAATAATGTCATCTCGGACTGCCGCAGTGATGTTCTCCTAAATAGATAAAGCAACTCCCCTTCTTCTTTTACCCTCGCTCCCCCGTAGCACCAGCACCCTGCGATATAACCCATCCTCGTCACAGTGAGAGGGTACAATCTCCGTACAGACAGCACCTAAGATCAGGATCAAACCCGGGTCTCTGGCGCTGTAAGGCAGCGACTCTACCGAGGTGAGAAAGGGGTCTATTGGCAGATGTGTCAGGTGGGGACAGAAGGGTGGAGATAGCACCGTCTAGAGGTGGTGAAGACCAGGGGTGGATAGGATAACTAGAATTCCAGTTAAGAAAAATAGTAAACATCCTAATTATGTTTAGCCAACAATGATTTACTTAGTCTGAAGAGGGGTCGAGACCCGAAACATCACCAATTCCTTCTCTCCAGAGACACTGTCTGACCCACTGAGTTACTCCAGCTTTTCTGTGTCTATCTTCAGTTTGAAGCAACACCTACAGTTCCTTCCGACACATAATTTTACGAATCCCTTGGTTTTAAAAGAGCAAAGCACAATGCTCAGACAAAAAATTGATTTTATTGTGGAAATCTCCAACACAGAAAGGAGAGAAAAACAGAAAGACATGCTGACAGAATGAGATGAAGGGGTATTGGAGGAGAAGCATGAGGACAATATACTCTAACCTGGATCAGTTAGTTATTGCTGCATTATAAAGTCCATGTAGTGCTTTCTCTCGCTGCATTACATTATCAGCTTATCATAAACCACAAAAAAATGCTATTGAAGCAGATGGGTTGCGCTATAGTTTGGATTTTCTGTACCAGTGTCATCTTTTTTCGAGTATTGCTGTCACTGGGATCAGTAACATGGGCCACTGTGCTTTAATGTCACTGTGGAATTGCTTCTGAACATCAAGCACTCCTGCACTGCTTGTAAAAGGGACCGCAATCCCTTAATGACACTGTGTGACAGTGACTGCACACCAAGCCGTACTTCATCGGCTGTAGAATACTTTGGAATGCCCTGAGGTTAGCTAAGGCACAAGAGAAAAACAAGTCGTCTCTTTCTTATTACCTCAAAAAGATCGCAGCAACATTAGCTACCGTGACTCGCAATAAAGTAAGAGGCAATATTTTACCATCAGCTTTGCAAAAATCAGTGAGCGACACAGCAGTGCAGCTGATGCAGCCACTGCCTTTCAGCTGCAGCAGTCCAGGTTCAATCCTGACATGATGGGTCTATGTGGAGTTTGCACATTCTTGGCACATGTCCATGGTGAATTGGTAGCCTGGATTCGGAACTGGTTTGTCTGCGCCTTGTACACTTGTATACTGTCTAGGTTGTGTGCAAAACAAAACATAGAAACATAGAAAATAGGTGCAGGAATAGGCCATTCGGCCCTTTGAGCCTGCACCACCATTCAAAATGATCATGGCTGATCATCCAACTCAGTATCCTGTACCTGCCTTATCTCCATACCCCCTGATCCCTTTAGCCACAAGGGCCACATCTAACTCCCTCTTAAACATAGCCAATGAACTGGCCTCAACTACGTTCTGTGGCAGAGAATTCCAGAGATTCACCACTCTCTGTGTGAAAAAAGTTTTTCTCATCTCGGTCCTAAAAGATTTCCCCCTTATCCTTAAACTGTGACCCCTTGTTCTGGACTTCCCCAACATCAGGAACAATCTTCCTGCATCTAGCCTGTCCAATCCCTTAAGAATTTTGTAAGTTACTATAAGATCCCCCCTCAATCTTCTAAATTCTAGCAAGTACAAGCCGAGTCTATCCAGTCTTTCTTCATATGAAAGTCCTGACATCCCAGGAGTCAGTCTGGTGAACCTTCTCTGCACTCCCTCTATGGCAAGAATGTCTTTCCTCAGATTCCTCAGAAAAACATTTCACTGTTCCTAGGTACCCTAGATACTGTACATGTGATAATACAATTTCATTCATTCATTCATTCATAAAGGACAGAGGGTAGTGGTGGGTGGGTGTTATTCAGGCTGAAGGTCTGTGAACAGTGCGTGTACCTCGGGGACCTGTGCTAAAACCTCTGTTATTTGTAAGATATAATTATAACTAGCTTTGCCATAAATGTAGATGGGTTGCTTAGTAACTGTGCCAACAACATCAATATGGATGGAGTTTCAGACAGCGAGGACTGATATCAAAGGGTACAGCGGGATATAGATCAATTGCAGGTATGGGTGGAGAAATGAATGCATTTCATCTGAGCAAGTGTGAGGTGTACTTTAAGAGATCAAATGTAAGGAGAGAGCATGCAGTTCATGGCAAGACCCTTAACAGCAATGATGTAGAGAGGGAGAAGCAAAGACACAAAGTATAGAGGGATCTTGTGGTCCAATTCCATAGCTCCCTGAAAGTGGCATCATAAGTAAATAGAGTGATAAAGAATGCATGTGTATGCTTGCATTTATTAGCTGAGACATGAAATCCAAGTGTCAGGAAATCAGGTTGCTGTTTTCTGAAACATTTGCAGGACACATTTGGAATATTGTGTGCTGCCGTGTTCTCCCCATTACAGGAAGGATGTGGAGGCTTCATAGAGGATGCAGAAGAGGTTTACCAGAATGCTGCCTAGATTAGAAAGTATTAGTTGTAAGGAGAGGTTGGACAACACAAATTGTTTTCTCTGGATCGTCGGAGGTTGAGTGGAGACGTGATGGGAGTTTATAAAATTATTAAAAAGTTATTAGATAGGGTAGACAATCAGAACAATTTTCCCAGTGTGGAAATGTCAACGACGAGAGTCAAAGACATAGTTTTAAGGTCACGGGGAAAAAGTTTAAAACAAGATGTGAGAGACATGATTTCACCCAGAGAGCCGTGGGGGCCTGGAATGTGCTGCCAGGGGTGGTGGTGGAAGCAGATGCAACAGTGGTGTTTATGAGGCTTTTAAATGGACTTGTGATTACGCAGGGAATGGAGGGATATTCATCAAATGCAGGAAGAGATTAGTTCATCATGAGGCATCATTTTTGGCACAGACTTTGTTCCTGTTCCTGTGCAGTACTGTTCTATGTTCCATGCTCTTCTTGTGACAACATGGGTTCTGTGCGGCTGCTCCGGTTTCCTCCCATGCCCTAAAAATGTGTACGTAGGCAGGTGAATTGTCTCTTGGCTGCAGGTGAGTGGTAGAATCTAGGGAGTGGTAGAATCTCGGGAATGCAGGGAAATTAAAATGTGGTTCACATAGGATTGGTGGTTGACGATTGGGTTATACTAGATGGGCCGAAGGGCCAGCTTCCATTCTGCCTGACTGCGTGAATGAGCCCCAGCAGGTAACCTGAGCAAGTTTACTGCAGGATCAGGCTGGAGGATGAAAGAACCATCACTATTACTGGCTCCAATCCACCAGTGACTACTGTTACTGCTTCCCCTTACTGCAGAGTGGCCCATCGGTAAAGTTGCTGCCTTACGATGTCAGAGACCTGGGTTCGATCGCAGAGTCAGGGGATATGTGGAGAAGGCAGGAACGGGCTACTAATTGTGGATGATCAGGCATGATCACTTTGAATGGTGGTGCTGGCTCGAAAGGCCAAATGGCCTACTGCACCTATTGTCTATTGTCTATTGATCCTGACCATGGGTGCTGTCTGTACGTGGTCCCTGTGACCACTTGTTTTTTCTTCGGGTGCTCTAGTTTCCTCCCACCACTCCAAAGATGTACAAGTTTGTAGGTTAATTGGCTTCTATACATGGTAAAATTGTCCCCAGTGTGTAGGATAGTTTTAGTGTATGGGATGGTCGCTGGTAAGCACGGACTCAGCAGGCTTCAGGACCTGTTTCCACACTGTATCTCTAAAGTCTGAAGTCTAAACAATGGGGTATGAGAGGAGATACGCATTTGTCATACAGATTGCAGGGCCCAGCTCTCTGAAGTGAGTGCAAAAAATAATAAGTGCAGATTGAAGGAAGTTGGTGGTGGATTTTTGCGCGTTATTTAACCTCAGACTGACACCTAATTAACGTGCCATTTATCACCTTGTGATATATAGGGTCATGATGTAAGTAAGTAAGTAAGTTTTATTTATATAGCACATTTAAGTCAACTCGCATTGACACCAAAGTGCTTTACATAAATTAAATAATAAGTTCCATTACAAACCATAGAAAAAGGTTAAAAAAAAAAAAAGAATAAAATGGCCACAACACATTATAGAGTTCAACACAAACGTCCCCCCACAGCAGAATCAAAACTTTCCACTGTGGGGAAAGGCACCAGAAAGTTAATTCCTCTTCCTCTGTGAAACACCCGAGGTCGGGGCCCATTTGTGGCCTTTCAGCCAGTCCGATGATTTTCAGGGCCCTCTTGCCGTGAAGATGGAACTTCGGCGTCGGGTGAAACATTCCTCAGCGGCTTGGAAAAGTCTGGAGCGGCTGCCTCCTCCCGGGGCACTCGTAGCCCTCAGGCCGCGCCGGCTGGAGCTCTGACCCCGGCAAACTCGAACCCTGGCTCTGCGGCACTCCAAATCCAGCGCAGCCCGTGGCCGGACGCCCGCAGCCACAACTCCGCGATGTTGGGATCGACGGCCACAGCACCCCGGAGCCTACCGCACGCCGACCCGGTAAGGCATCACCCGCTCCGTGTTGGTATCCCAGCGCTGCGCCACCGCCGCCAAAGCTGTAGTCCTGGCCGGTCCCGACAGGAAACGCCGTTCCACTCTCGATGGTAGGCCGCGAGGACGGGGCGAAGAAGCAGCTTGGAGGGATGCTGCCTCTCCGACCAGGTAGGTGACTAAGAAACAAAGTTTCCCCCTTCCCCACCCCCACCCCCCACATAGAAGACCTCCACTAAAATTTTTTAACAGGACTTAAAATAAAATAAAATTTTAAAAAAAGGTGTAGAGACGGACTGCGGGCAGGTTGCCATACACAGACGGCACCCACTCCCGCACATCCACCATCAGAATGGATTAATGTGCACAATTAAATCCACTAATTAATTCAGTGTGCCGCAACGGTAGAGTTGCTGTTTTCCACACACACCAAAGATTTTCTCCGAGAACTTTGGTTTCCTCCCACACTCCAAAGATGTACAGGTTTGGAGATTAATTGGCTTGGTATAAATGTAAACATTGTTCCTAGTGTAGGCAGGGTCGGATTTAGATGAAGAGAGACCCTAAGCTATTTCACTTGTGAGCCCCCCCCCCCCTCCCAATCCTCCACCCCCAAGACCTGAGGGCCATGACTACCCGGCAGTGACAGTGTGACACTTTTAGATCCTATTGTATGTTGTCATTAAACAGTTGGTTGGGGAAGAGATGGGGTCACATGGTTTGAGGGGATGGGGAAGACCCAGTGGAACAGCCACTGAGGTTACCAAGGTTGGGAAGACTAGCACTAGGACCCAGCGCAGTCAAACTCAGGGGAGTTGGAGTCTGAAGCGTGGAAACTCCAGGCCCGGTGCTGAGTCCAGGCTGCAGGTAAGACGATGGCTGCGGGCTGCTGGAGCGCAGTGGAGTGGCGAGGGTCAGCGGGCAAAGCGTGGGAGGTCCTGGTGGGCGGGAAACCAGGCCCATCAGAGACAGTGAGAAGGGTTAACTATAGAAAGGACCATTCCGCCTATTGTAACAGGTGGCTGCTCATTCCCACCCAGCCTTTACCCCGCCTTATCTCTTCTCCCATGGAGCAGGCAGGTCGGGCACAGGCGGAGCTGGTTCTGACATTGTTAAACTTGCACCGACTCGAACACGCCTGACTGTTGAAAGGACAAGGCTCAGAAAATACGAATATGGCAAAAGTTTTAAACCTTGGTGGAGCGGACCAAGGCCCCCCTAGATCTCGAGGCCCGAAGCTTAAGCTTGCCTAGCTTATACGTAAATCCGGCCCCGAGTGTAGGATAGTGTTAATGTGCGGAGATCGCTGGTCGGTGTGAACTAGGTGGGGCGAGAGGCCTGCTTCTGCGCTGTATCTCTAAACTAAACAAAATTAAAGTAATGGTCTTCACTGGCTATGAAATATTTCAGAATAGCTTGAAGCCACTAGAGTTGCTCTGGACAGAGATGTTTGTTTAATTTTCCATTGCAACAGTGGGAAGAGAACCCAGGCCAACAATACCAGTCAATCAGCCATTTACTCCAAGCCGCCTGCAGGTACATATAGTATTCATTAAGAGAAAAGTATCAACCTCTCCACCGGAAAGCTTTAAAATGTGAACAATCAATACTTAGTCTGTAGCAAACTAAAAAAAAACATTATTCCAGCCAGCTAAAAACCTGAATTCAAATATACCCCAAGGAGCCAAAATATTTTGTTCGCAATGAGTTGAGATGCCGTAGAGACTCAGTGTCTTTTCCATTAGGAATAGCAATTAGACCATCATTACAGTAAAACTCCGGGTATCCAGTACTCTCGAGACTTTGCTGATGTCTGACACACCAATTTTCTGGACGTTATTAATGACCCAAAACACTATACATTTATTATTTCTTAAATGTTAAAAGTTTCCAGCGAATAGCACTGTTTAAATGGGGCCCTGATTATTTTAAATGGTCCAGGAAGTGGGTCCCCAAGGTGCTTAAAGTGAGCGTGGCAAATATTACCTGCTGGGCATTAAGCTGGCAACAAATTATTGGACAAAATGTGTAGGAAGGAACTGCAGATGCTGGTTTACACCGAATATAGACACAAAATGCTGGAGTAACTCAGCGGGTCTGGATTGATGGAATGGGTGACTTTTTGTGTCGAGACCCTTCTTCAGACTCAGACTTCAGAAGGGTCTCGACCCGAAACTTCACCTGTTCCTTTTCTCCAGAGATGCTGCCTGACCTGCTGAGTTACTCCAGCATTTGTGTTTATCTTCAACATATTATTGGAGCTAACTGTGTTGTTAAATATAAGGAACACACTGACACACACACCACACTCAGCCAGCATGTATGCCTCTGCGTAACCACCAGTCCAACACGAGACCAACACGATCCAGGCCATTGATGCCCAGGGATGTGAATCAACCAGCAAACTCTGAGCAAAAGCAATGCTAAGTATGTTCCGATCTTGCTCCTTACATAGAAACATAGAAACATAGAAAATAGGTGTAGGAGTAGGCCATTCGGCCCTTCAAGCCTGCACTGCCATTCGATATGATCATGGCTGATCATCCAACTCAGTATCCCATCCCTGCCTTCTCTCCATACCCCCTTATCCCTTTATCCACAAGGGCCACATCTAACTCCTTCTTAAATATAGCCAATGAACTGGCCTCACTTACCTTCTGTGGCAGAGAATTCCACAGATCCACCACTCTCTGTGTAAAAAATGTTTTTCTCATCTCAGTCCTAAAAGACTTCCCTCTTATCCTTAAACTGTGACCCCTAGTTCTGGACTTCCCCAACATCGGGAATAATCTTCCTGCATCTAGCCTGTCCAACCCCTTAAGAATTTGGTAAGTTTCTATAAGATCCCCCCTCAATCTTCTAAATTCTAGCAAGTACAAGTCGAGGCCTCGCTGGTTTACAGAAGAGGCATCTCACCATTAACTTCTCCATTATTTTTAAGCACTTGCTAAATTTGAACATTATTTTCCCACTGATAATACAAGTAATTTTAGAGGTGTGATGTATTGTAATTTCAGCTCATGACCATGTGTTAAAATATAACATTTATTTCAAATTTTAAATTTCCGTCGACAAATTAATACCTGAACGAATAGGACACCCACATTTGCAACGATTAATTTTTATGGACCAAGGGAATAATTGGAAGAAATAAACACTAATCATGTTGTTTCTGCAGAAGGAACTTCACATTTGCATTAAGATAGAACGTACTGTAGGAAATAAAAGCTGATGTAGAACGATCCTTAGTTATTCAATAATTATCCTGGAGAAAAACTTTGAACAATACTGGATCCAGAGAGTATGCTTGCAGAGTGCACCCTCCTGTATGAACATAAACACAGAACAATACAGCACACGAACAGGCCCTTCGGCCCTCAATGTCTGTGCCAAACATGATGCCTACGGGTGCTGTCTGTACGCACATTGGGTGGTCTCTCCATGACCGCCCTGGGTTTTCTCCAGGGATCTCCAGATTCCTCCCACACTCCAAAGACTTACAGGTTAAGAAACATAGAAACATAGAAAATAGGTGCAGGAGTAGGCCATTCGGCCTTTCGAGCCTGCATCGCCATTCAATATGATAATGGCTCATCATCCAACTCAGTATCCTGTACCTGCTTTCTCTCCATACCCCATGATCCCTTTAGCCACAAGGGCCACATCTAACTCCCTCTTAAACATAACCAATGACCTGGCTTCAACTACATTCTGTGGCAGAGAATTCCAGAGATTCACCACTCTCTGTTTAAAAAATGATTTTCTCATCTTGGTCCTAAAAGATTTCGCCCTTATCCTTAAACTGTGACCCCTTGTTCTGGACTTCCCCAACATTGGGAACAATTTTCCTGCATCTAGCCTGTCCAACCCCTTAAGAATTTTGTAAGTTTCTATAAGATCCCCCCTCAATCTTCTAAATTCTAGTGAGTACAAGCCGAGTCTATCCAGTCTTTCTTCATATGAAAGTCCTGCCATCCCAGGAATCAGTCTGGTAGGATTGTAGGTTAATTGGCTTCTGTAAACATGTTTAATTGTCCCTCGTGTGTAGGATAGTGTTAGTGCACAGGGATCGCTGGTTGCCGCGGCATCAGTGGGCCGAGGGGCTTGTTTCCGCACTATATCTCGATTTAAAAAAAACAGTGCCACATGGCAACAAAGCTGCAGGATTGGCTGTGAGGCATTACATTATGCTCGAGTCATGGCTGTGAATGGAGTTGGTCAACATGTTCATGCTGGAAAGAATGAAATTTGAGCCTTGTGGAAAGCCTAGAGCCTCCTCCTGTAGTGTGCCCGGTGGAAGCCATCGCCCAAGTCCACTCTCATGTCTCTGGGCTACGTTACACATGTTGGTCACACATGTTGATTGTGGACACCCCTGGCAATGTCAGCATTTATTGCCCATCATTATTTGCCCTCCCCACTCCAAATTCCGGGAGCAGTTAACAGTTTCCCTCAGTGGTGGATCTGTAGTCACCTTTTATCACATTGGGAAAGGATGGCAAATGTTCTAACCTGAGGGACATTGATAAACCAAATTAAATCACTGAATGGTTCAGTTCATGGTAGCCACACAACCCTTTTTATTGCTACCAGATTTAGCTGAGAGTATATTCACAGCTTAGACAGTAATGCACATGCTATATTTAAGAGGGAGTTAGATGTGGCCTTTGTGACGACGATGATGACGACGACACAGTATGCACCAGTTCACCAACTACCCACCCACCATCAATGCCCCATCCCTGGATGAATCCATGATTTCCACATTGGCCTCTCCGGACACCTCAGAACCCACAGTTTCACAGAGTGGACAAGATTTCCACACGCCGCATGTTTATGTGACAAGTGTATCAAGTTTATCAAGCTTATCGTGGTATGAACTTTTCCTTAGCAGGTGCTTGACCCCTCACACCGGGACAACACCATGCATTCACTCGACTCCATTAGGATTAGTTGACTTAACAGATCACAGACTCATTGTCATTCTAAAAACGCAGTGCAAGCTAGCGATATGACCTAAAAGAGCAATATGACTCATTCAATCGTGATGCCTCATGCACAAGATGTCTTTGTCTGGCAATCCAGTACAGTTTTCCTTCACATAGCTTTTCAGAACTGGTATGCAGAAGCAAGGAACTGCAGATGGCAGTTCACACAAAACCGCACAATGCGCTGGAATAACTCAGCGGGTCAGGCAGCATTTCCGGAGAACATGGATAGGAAATGTTTCGGGTCCGAAGAAGGGTCCCAACCCGAAATGTCACCTATCCATATTCTCCAGAGGTGCTGCCTGACCTGCTGAGTTACTCCAATACTTTGTGTCCTTTTTTAGGACTGGTGTTCTTTTATTCGGGCTGTTGCCCTATTGCTGGACATCCTCAATCAGCAGGGTTGCCAAGACCGTTCTGTACACTTGACTGTCAGATCTACGCACGGAGTAACTGAGTCGCTGGGGGTGGAATAGTTAAACTGTCTAGTTTCACAAACAAATAAAAACATTAAAAAAAACATTCTCTGCCCTGTCAGGTTTTTAATGATGTATGAACTGGGAGAGTTTTCAAAGGTAGGAAGGTGCTGAGAAAATAATAAAAACCCAGAAAGATCTCACAGCAGGGCTTTGAACAAATGAATGCCGAACCTGTCAGCTCTGCAATTTCTCCAGAAATCACCTGAGGGTGTATCTTCTGATCTTGCCCAGCTTGCTGGTATCGTATACCGCTGACACCAGGTGATTTCCCCAGGACCTCCTCGTGAAATTTTCATATAAAGCTCCTGGGTGGGTTGGATTTTATTGTAAGGGATGAGATGATGCACAGAGCAGTTCTCAAAGCATGGTTCAAAGTTGCAAAATAAAGGCAATGATGACTTGGAGGCTGGTGGGTAGAGAGGTCTTTCAGTCTTATTACCTGATTGCCACTGATAGAGATTCCTCTGTGCAATTTTTTTCAAAGGTTTCAAAGGTCTTTTATTGTCACGTACCAATTAAGGTACAGTGATATGCAATCCAGCCAAACGAAAAAAAAGCACCGTCAAGTCAAGTTTATTCGTCACATACACATACGAGATGTGCAGTGAATTGAAAAGTGGCAATGCTCGCGGACTTTGTGCAAAAAGATAAACAAACAAACAATCAAACAAACTACAAACAGAGCGTAACAGAATCACATATTCACATATACACCAAGACACACAACTACATAAAAGTTAACATAAACATCCACCACAGCTGATTCCCCACATTCCTCACTGTGATGGAAGGCAATAAAGTCCAATCTTCTTCCTCTTTACCCTCCTGCGGTCGGGACAAATGAACTATCCATCGGAGCAGTCGAAGCCTCCGCGTCAGGGCGATCGAAGCTCTGCATCGGGGCGATCGAAACTCTCACGTTGGGGCGATCGAAACTCCCGTGTCGGGGTGGTCGAAGCTCCCACGGCTTGGAGTTCCCGAAGTTAATCTCTAACCAGAGACTGCGGGCTCCGTGATGTTAAGTCTACAAGCACCCACGGTTCGAGCTCCGAGGTCGATCCCTGGCAAAGGGATGGTGAGATCCGTGATGGTAAGTCCACAGGCACCCGCCGTGGAGCTCTCAAAATCAGTATCCAACAAAGGCAGCCAACTCCTCGATGTTAGGCCGGAGAGACCATAAGGAGAAAAATCACATCACCGTCAAGGTAAGAGATTAGAAAAAGTTTCCCCCAACCACACCCCCTCCACCCCCTACATAAACAAGCTAAAGAACAGTAAAACATACATTTAACACATACAATATAGATTTTAATGTCAATGGCCCAAGATGGACTAGTGAGAATAGTTTAGTTTTAAATACAGATGAGCTATTTGTAAAGGTTGTTGTAGCGGCACCTAGTGGTGGCCTGGGGAATGACAAAGCCCCGCTATTGGCTGGCGCAGTCACGTGATCGCGGGAGTGTTTTTGCGGGGTTTTTGATAAGGCAAGCTCCACCCTGTTCGAAGGTGCTTCGTTATGTTGGCTGTGTAAAAATCACTCGAGTAAATCGCTTTATTATCGTTAAAAAATAAAGAATTTTAATTTACTCGACTGTCTCAACTCGCCAAAGTGGTGACCCCGTCAGTCCGATCGTTTATTCGGACTTCGATCATGCAGCCGCCGCTAACCCCGACGCCCATCTTCCCCGGCTAAACGTCGTGGGCATGAAACTGCCCGTTTTCTGGGCGGAGCAGCCTCAAGTGCAGTTCAGCCACATTGAGACCCAATTCCACCTCCGAAATATTGTCGCGGATGCAACCCGATATTTCTACGTGGTCGGGGCGCTTAACCAAGATACGGCCAACCGGTTGCTGCCCTACCTGGAGGATCCTCCAGCAATCGACAAGTACGAGGGCATCAAGGTCCTGCTGCCCCGCACTTTTGAGCTCAGCCGCCACGATCTCGCCGCCCGCCTTCTCCACATGGACGGCCTCGACGATCGGAAGCTGTCTGCTCGCTCTGATGATCTCGCTCACCAGATTCCTGTTCACCCCGACGAAGCCATGCTCGCTCTGATGGATGGCCACCGACCCTGCCCATGAGAGGAATAGATTGGGTAGATGCATAATCTCTTGCCGAGAGATCAGAGGACATAGGGAAAAGAGTTAATATGAACCCGAGTAGTAACTTTTTCCGCACAAAGGATGATGGGTGCATGGAACGAGCTGCCAGAGGAGTTTCTTGAAGCAGGTACTATCGCAAAGTATTTTTAAGGACCATTTATATAGGTAAATGGATAGGATAGGTTAAGAGGGATATGGGCCAAAAGCAGGCAGGTGGGACCACAGTAGATGGGACATGTTGGCCGGTGTGGGTAAGTTGGGCCGAAGGGCCTGTTTCCATGTTATAACTACTACTATGAAAGATATGTTCTAAAAAGTATAATAGCAAGTCTACTGTGGGAATACAGCCACCATCATCCTTCATTGTGTGTAGCATTTTCACTCAATAGGCACTGGATTATAATCCAGGATCAGATCCGGGATTTGTTGCTGAAAGTGACGATATTTCCATAACACGAAAGGAAAAGGCATCGGGTTAAAATAAAGATTACCTTGAGTCGAGCACAAAAAGCAGCAATGGAAGGAATAATCTTACTCAAATGCTGGGGCATTGGCAGGCACATTGGTGGGGATATTTGTCTGGATGGGTTGGATAAAATCACCTGTCGGACTCCTGAAGTGAAGCATCAATCAGATTTGTCAGAGGGCTGATTGCTCCATTAAATCACTCATAGTTACTTGATTAGTCTCGTCAGCTCAGGCAGAAAAAAAAAAATGGGATTTTGACGGGGGGTTTATGTTTTGAAATGCTCTGTCAGAAGCAACTAAAAATAAATCTGGCTTTTGATTTGAACACCAGTAATGGTGCATAAAACCATTTTTCATCACTGGATGCTTCTAGTTTCTGCCCTTATTTCCAGCCAGCTTGTATTTCTTAATACCTCCCACTTTACTTATTTTTCTCTCTTCCCCGATGTGATGGTAATGATGGGAGCGCGAATTTCACATTTGACCCTGAACCATATAAGGAAACATAAGGGCAGGTGGTTAAAATGTTCGTCAACCGACTTCTAAAGAACCCCCAGACCTCACCACTTATGCCTCTTATATGAGGATGGAGGGTGAGAGGTCTCGGAAGGTTACTCCAAAGATTAGGATCTTGGTCGCTAAAGGCCAATAATAAAGGGATTCAAATCGCGATGCCTCAGAGGTCAGGAGTACAAAGGTCCCTGAGAGTTCAGAGCTGGAGGACATTGCAGAGTTGAAGTAAGGAAGACTACGGAAGGATCGGAACACAAAGACCTGGAAATTACAGAGCTTTACAACCACAGACATGTTGGGAGAACCAGTCCAGGATTAAGTTAAGAGAGAAAATGAGGAGGAACAAGGCCCTGGAGACCTTTGAACAAGTCCAAGTGCTCCATGAGATCGATTATCACTGCCTTGCAGGTCATAACAGTTTTTTTCATTCTTGACATGCAGGCATTAATGACCCGTTCCTAAATTGACAAGGTGCTGGTGAGCTGCCATCTTCAACTGGGGTACTCTTTGTTGTGAAAGTACTTCCTCAATAATGAAAGGCAGGAAATTCCAGGAACTTAGGCCCAAAGTAATGAAGAAATGGGTGAAATATTTCCAGGTGAGGCAAAGGTGGACATAACCTGTGTAGAAGGTTTGAGGCATGCTGTGGAAGAGATTTTGGTTCATCTGGGAGATGGCCCATACTCCAACATGAAAGGAACATTGTGGATCAGTTGACAATCAGGTGAACTGCTTCATCCCGGAATCTTATGGAGCTGCACTCATCCAGAAATGTGAATAGTATTCCATCATATTGGCTTCATAGATGATGGGAAAGGGGGAGGCAGAGGCACAGCACTTGTAACTGCAGTATATGTGAAGCTGGTCCTGTTATATTTTTGGTCAATAGTAATCTCTAGATGGAGGTGAAAGGTGGTAATGCCATTCTGCTTCAACAATAATTGGTTATAATCTCTTTTGTTGGAAATAGTTATTGCCTGCAACTGGTTTTAATGCCATGTTAGCCCAAGCTTGCCCAGGTTATACTGCATAACAACTTAAACTGTTTCATTACCTGAGCGTTTAATTGAACTGAAGGAGGGAACTTCATTGATGAAGCAGCTGAAGATGGATGGGTCTATTTGTAGAATCATCACTATTACAGACTAAGGTGGTGGTGGGCCACTAATGACGTCAATTAAAAGCCTAAAAACATGCTTTCCCCAGATTAATACATGATAAAGCAAACTACCTAGAAGTTGCAGTGCACACCCAAGTATCTCTGAAAACTAGACGTGGGCAGTTTTCCTTGGTGGCTTGAATATTAGTTGACACACAACCAATACCACAAGGAGACACAATGAAACTGCTGATGCTGGAATCATGTAGAGCACAACGTGCTGGGGTAACACCTCTTTCATTCCTTTCCTTATCTGACACCCTTTTAACTCCATGAACTTTGTCTTCTTTGGACAGCTTTTCCTCTCATTTTTATTTCTTTATTTGTCCATCCATCACCCCATCACTCCCTTGTATCCACCTGTGTATTGACAGCCCCTGTCCTACCCTCACCTTCCTGTATTTTCCAACTTCCCCCAAACCACCCCCGCCCCCACTGCAATCAGTTTGAAGAAGGGTCCTGACCTGAAACATTGTGAGCAATTTTGGGCAACATATTTGAGGAAGGATGTGTTGGCTCTTGAGAGGGTCCAGAGGAGGTTTACAAGAATGATCCCATGAATGAATAGGTTAACGTATGATGAGCGTTTGGCGCCACTGGGCCTGTACTCGCTGGAGTTTAGAAGAATGAGGGGGACCTCCTTGAAATAGTGAAAGGCTTGGATTGAGCGGATGTGGAGAGGATGTTCCCACCAGCGGGAGAGACTTGGACTAGAGGTCAGAGCCTCAGAATTAAAGGACGATTTTTAAGGGGAAGATGAGGAGAAATTTCTTTAGTCAGAGGGTGTTGAAACTGTGGAATTCGTTGCCAGAGAAGACTGTGGGGGCCATTAGTGGATATTTTTAAGGCTGAGATAGATGGATGCTTGATTTGTACAGGTGTCAGAGGTTATGGGGAGAAGACAGGAACATGGATTTAGGAGAGAGAAATAGATGAGCCATGATTGAATGGCGGAGTAGACTTGATGGACTGAATGGCCTAATTCTACTCCTGTCACTTATGACACTATGACCTTATGATCTATTAACTCCGCTGAGGTTTAGATTGAATTTAGTTTAGTTTAGAGATACCACGCATAAATAGGCACTTTGGCCATCCGAGTCCATGCCAACCAGTAATCCCCACACCCTAACACTATCCTACACGCTATCCGTAGGTTGCAGCCGGTGCTGACTGGCGAATTTCATTGGCTCATTGGGGAAAAAAAACGTAAGCAGTAGTTTTCAGTACCAAGGATAACCGACCGATAATGCTAATGTCCACCGAGATTCAGAGCCGTGTATCTTTGGCTTCTTAAATGTTGTCTCCATGTCTTCTCCCTCCTTCTCCCCCCCCCCCCCCCCCTCTTTTAAAGGACTTACCATACACTGTGCTTTAGCTGTCTTAATTACAGCACCAGCCTTCCTGTTCGCTGAGTATCACCTTGGCTTTGCACCGTGTGAATTTCACGCAGACACACTCTCCCCGTTTGCCCTGTCCCCCTGCCTGCATAACAGGATGGTGAAGGAAGCAATGTGTTTGTGTGTGATTTCCACTCTGACACTCGTCATTCCAGTTGCCGTTTTTTAAGGCGACTGCCGGCGACTTGGCAGCCGCTGGCAGTTGCCTGAAAAATCGCCTGTGGGACAGGCCCATTACAATGCTAGAGATCCGGGTTCGATCCTGACTATGGGTACTGTCTGAATGGAGATTGTACGTTCTCCCTGTGACTGTGTGGGTTTTCTCTGGGTGCTCCGGTTTCTGTTAATTGTAACAGGTTTGTTTCAAGATTCAAGATTCAAGAAATTTATTGCCATGTCAACAAGTTGATAGGAATGTGCCTTGGTTCGCTCTCAGACAGATACAATACAGTACAATATAACCACCACATACACCACAATAAATAATACAGACAATACCGTACGTAGGACAATATATACAGGAAGGACAGTACCCAGCAGCGTCATATTAAACGTAAGTGCAAGTGCAAAAGAAAGTGCAAAGAGATTAGTGCAAATTCAAATATATGATGGCTTGGAGGTAGGTGCTGTCTCTGAAGCGAGAACAAAAAGTTTTACTTTTAATGCTTCTATATCTCCTTCCTGATGGGAGGAGATTAAAGAGGTAATGTGCCGGGTGAAAGTGATCTGCTATGATTTTTTTGGCCTTTCTGGTGAGTCTTGTTGAGTAAAGTGATGTCACTGAGGGAGGTCTGCTGCAATTCTGTTAATTGTAAATTGTCCCTAGTGCATGGGATAGTATTAGTGTACGGAGGAATCGCTGGTCAGTGCGGACTTGGTGGGCTGAAGGGTATGTGTCTGCGCTGTATCTCTAAAGTCTAAAAGTCTAAACATTTCTGGGCCATATAACCATGCTTGAAGGATTTCCTCAAGAACAAAATTAATTACATTTGCTAAGGAACATTTTTTGCTGTTAAGCAACTTAGACCATTCTGAAGTTGTGAAAGAAAAAGTATAAATGCAAATGTTCTACTCTTTGCATGTTGGCGACCAAGGCAGACATCCAACTTCTGAATAAATCCTTCAGGTGTGAATTTCTGTGCGTTTTTCTTGTTCAGATATTCCCCTGGTGCTCAACATCCCAAAGCACTTTTGCAAGCAAGCCCATCAGGTATTATGAGAAGTTCAAGAAATCAAAATGAAAGCCCTTGTCACAACCCATAGGTAGCTCAATATAACATAACCCTCCTTGTGATCTCCAGAAATAAACTCTCTATCAACTATCAGCTTCGGAAAGAGGTTGTAAACAGTGAATGAGCAGTGGTACAGAGAAGATAAGGATTCAATATGTTATCAAGCACTTATAGTAACTCATTCTTCCTTGGCAAATAAAAAAGTTGATAACTAATCGTCTAAATGTCCTTCTGATTTTAGTTGTGAACTTTCGCTTTTGAGGTAGAAAGATGTGGGTTCATGTCCCAGTTCATCAGGTTTATAACAGTGCCATTAAAAAAGAGTGCTGCATTCCCTCAGAAGTTTTGCCTTTCAGATGGACGTAAAAGGCTCTTTTGAATCGTTTGGAGAACATAAAAGGAAATCCCTCTCAAGCCTTCATCAGGATTATTCCAACATCACTAAATCGGTGGTAGAAACGAGGAACTGCAGATGTTTTACACAAAGTACTGGAGTAACTCAGCAGGTCAGGCAGCATCTCTGGAGAACATGAAAAGGTGATGTTTAGGGTCGGGACAACTTCTCCGGTCTGAAATGTCACCTCTCCATGCTCTCCAGAGATGCTGCCTGACCCATTGAGTTATTCCAGCACTTTGTGTCCTTTCACTAAATTAGTTCATCAGATTGTTGTTTATGGGAGCTTGCAATGGTTAGACACTCATCGATGGTGAGTGCACTTCAAAAGCTTTTCTATGATGGTGTTGTCAACAAATTAACTTTTGCACTGCAAAGTGTTCTTACAAGAAAGACACACAGTAATAGGAACAGCTTACAGAAATAATGGGGAAAAAAGACACAAAGTGCTGGAGTAACTTAAAGGGTCACGACGCATCTCTGGAAAACGTGGACAGGCACTGTTTTGGGTGTGGACCCTTCTCCAGACTCACATCCTTGCTTCACCAGCATCTGCAGTTCCTTGTTTCCATGTAAACCAGCATCTGCAGTGCCTTGTTTCCACAGAAACAATGGGAAGATTGCCTGATTAGTTTTCTCCAGTTTACATTTGTCACTGGTAAAAACATTCATGAAGAGATTTAAGCCCACGTGAAAAATTGTTTATGACAAGAAGCAGCAGAACAGTTATGAAACAGGAATGTAGAAAATACCAGAATAACCAGAGATAGAGCTGGGTAAACTCAGCAGAGGTCTTAGTACTTGGTCCTCCAAAATATTCCAAATGGTGGTACCCCATCTACCCCCTCCCCCGCACCTCTCTCCCCCTCCCCTCTCTCCTCCCCCTCTCCATCTCCCTCACCTCCCCCTCCTCCTCCCCCCCCCATCCCTCTCTCCTCCACCCCCTTTCCCTCTCTACCACACCCCCTTCCCTCGTCCCCTCCCCCTCTGTCCCTCTTCCACCTCTCCCCCTACCCCTCCCCCCCACTCTTCCAATTCTCTCCCACTTACCCCACCCCTCTCCCTCCCCCCCCCCCTCTCTCTCCCCCTCCCTTCCCCTCTCACCCCCCCCCCCTGTCCCTCTTCCACCACTCCCTCTACCCCTCTCTCCCTACCCACTCTTCCACTTCTCTCCCCCCCCTCCCCCACCCACTCTCCCTCCCCCCACTCTCCCCCCACCCCCCCCCCCCTCCACACTCTTCCCCCTCCCTCCCCTACCCCATCTCCCCTCCTCCCCTCCCTCCCCCATCACTCCCCCCCCCCCCCCCCCCCACACCTCTCTCACCACCCATCCCTCTCTCCTCCTGTACCCCACCTCTTCTCCTTCCTCTTTCCATCTCCCTCTCCTCACCCCTCTCCCTGCCTGCAGTCATACACAATAATAATAAATAATAGGTTGTGGTGCATGGGTCTCAAGAAGGAGGCACGAAGTCCAGTGTTTGAGAAGCACCTTTATTTTATTCCTCCTGGTTGAAGGGAAGACGAAACCAGAGGAAGATGGCACCCAAACCCTGCCTTTTAAACCCTCCGGCTGAGGGCCGCCTCCGGACTGCACCACTCCTGTGCCGAGGGGTTCGGCAGTATGATGGCACGACCCTTAGGAGCCGCCACAAGGTAATTGATGGCCCACCGATGTACAGGGCTTCACAAGCACATGTGGCTGGGACTCTATTCCTTGGAGCGCAGGAGGATGAAGGGTGATCTTATTGAGGTGTATAAAATCATGAGACAAATAGATCGGGTAGATGCGCAGAGTCTCTTACCCAGAATAGTTGAATCGAGGACCAGAGGACATAGGTTTAAGGTGAAGGGAAAAAGGTTTAATAGGAATCTGAGGGGTAACTATTTCACACAAAGGGTGGTGGGTGTATGGAACAAGCTGCCAGAGGAGGTAGTTGAGGTTGGGACTATCGCAACATTTAAGCCCCTGTCCCACTATGCGAGTTTACCCAAGAGCTCTCTTGAGTTAAAAAAAAAATCAAACTTGTGGTAAGTTCATCACGAGGATTTTTTTACTCTTGGACATTTTTCACAGTGTTGAAAAAAATTCACGAGTTACCGCGTTTCCCCAAGTACCTGCCGGTAGCATTACGAGCCACTATGAGACATCCACGAGCTGCGACGTACCTGCTCCGTACCCGCTACGTACATTCTCCGAGTTCGAATTAGGGGAAAACTCAGGAGAACTCTTGAATTACCTCGTACAGTGGGACAGGGCCTTAAAGAAACAGTTAAGCTGGTACATGGATAGGACAGGTTTGGAGAGATATGGACCAAACACAGACAGGTGGGACTAGTGCAACATTTAAGAAACAGTTAAGCAGGTACATGGCTAGGACAGGTTTGCAGGGATATGGACCAAAAACGGACAGGTCTCAGGAACTTCCTAAGCAATTTCCTACCGCACGGCGGTAGTTTCCGTGAACATTTGTTCGAATCCTTCTACCAAAATTACACCATAGGGGCAGGCGTAAGGTCTTAACAACATCTTAGCTGTGCTGGTAGAATTGCTGCCACATAGCTCCTGTAACTTAGGTACAATCCTGATCCCTGGTGCTTCCTGTTTGGAGCTTGGGTTTTATCCTTTTGATCACAAGGATTTCTGCTGGGTACAAGAATAAAAGGATGTACCTTTAAAATGATGATGAGGAGGGTCTTTTATTGCGAGAGGATGGTGAATGTGTGCCCGTGGAGGCCAAGTCATTTGTGTATTTTTGTGTATTTTTAAAGCAGAGATTGATAGGTACTTGATTAGTTAGGGTATCAAAAGTTTTGGGGAGAAGGCAGGAGAATGGGGTTGAGAATGGGGTCCATCATCGGTTCCGACCTCCCTGCCATCGAGGGGATCTATCGCAGTCGTTGCATCAAAAAGGCTGCCTGCATCATCAAGGACCCACACCATCCTGACCACAGACCACAGACTAATCTCACCGCTGCCATCAGGTAGAAGGTACAGGATCCTGAAATCTGCAACATCTAGGTTCAGGAACAGCTTCTTCCCCACAGCCATCAGACTATTAAACACAACTTCAAACAAACTCTGAACTATAACCGCCTATTGCACTTTATCTGTTTATTTATGTGTATAATATATCACGTATATATATACAGGTGCACAACCTTTTATCCGACAGCCTTGGGGCCAGACACTTTTCGTAATTCGGAATTTGTCGGCCTTCGGAATGGAAATTTTTTAGCATAGATTTTAATGGCTGGCTCAGTGGTAGAGGGCTCGGCTCATATCCGCAAGGTCGCGAGTTTGCGCCTTGATCCCGGCAGTTCCTCGGTCGCGAGTTTGAGTCTTCAATGTAGTTTTTTCTTGCAGAATAAATGTCTGTATGAAATGCAGTGTGTTGAATGAATTCCTGAATTTGTAAATGTGATCGCAGCATTGAATCACCTCTTGCACTCATGTCACCCTAGCGGGGCTACATGCCTTTAGGCGGCCTAAGGCGACATTTTCACACTCTTATATCCGTGTGCAGCAGAGGCGTTTGGGGCCAAACGTGAGCTTTGGTGTGCAGACGACATCCTGGAAAAAATGTCCGGTTTCTTCCAGGTAGGCGATATACCCTCCCGGGCAATATACCCTCCACTTCTCTTTTATGAAGGGGATTTAGTTCCCCTTTCTTCCAGGACCGACCGGAGGTTCCGCTGTCACCTCTGCGGGCCGCCCTCGGTGAACGTCCTGTCTCCCTGTCCCTGGGATAGTAGGGGGCGATCAAACAGCACAATACCCCACTCCCCCTCCAACTCCAGAGGAATCCGCTCCCCGATGGGCCGCTACGGCGACAAGTGGCAGTTCGCCCACAGCCCGAGCTGCGCCACCCCAAGAACAAGACGTACCTTGCACACCATCAGCTTCTGCCCATACGGGGAGGGTGTTCCTCTGGAGTTGGAACGGGGCTGGGCTGGAGTTGCTGATCTGGGATCTCCGTGCTTGCAGTGGGCCTGGGGGTCGGTGTCCCGATGAGGGGGCGCAGCTCGGGCTGTGGGCGAACTGCCACTTGTAGCCGTAGCGGCCCATCGGGGAGCGGCTTCTGGTGGTCCTGATTTCTCCCGCTAGTTTGCAGTTTTCCTCTGGAGTTGGAACGGGGCTGGGCTGCTGCTGGCTGTGCGTCTCTGGGATCTCCGTGCTTGCAGTGAGTGGGCCTGGGGGTCGGTGTCCCGTTGGTCCTGTTGTCTCCGGTGACTGGCATTGTATGCTGGCATCGCCAACTTGAAGACAGTGCAAAGCCCCCACGCCGGTGCAATGGGCGGGGAGCTGGAGAGGGGAGGGAAGGGGTCACACACATGGCCGGGAAGCAGAGGGGTGTAGGTGGGGTGAAACTGAAGGGAGCGACAATCTGCTGCTCCATGCCCGCTGAGTTAAAAATTTCCCACGCAAGACTCACGATACACTGTGGGAACTTTTTAACTCAGCGGGCAGACAGCAGCAGATTGTCAATTATTAACCCTCCTGCGCAATATACCCTCACCTTCTCTTTTATGAATGGGGATTTAGTCCCCCTTTCTTCGAGGACCGACCGGAGGTTCCGCTGTCACCTCTGCGGGCCGCCCTCGGCGAACGTTTTCAAGGACCTTTCTTCAAGGACTGAAAAAATGTCCGCTATTCGGAGGTTTTCGTTATTTGGATCTTCGGATAAAAGGTTGTGCACCTGTATATATATTCCATGATATATGGACACACTGATCTGATCTGTATTTATGCCTAAAATATCCTGTTGCACTGCAGCAAGCAAGAATTTCCTTGGCCTATCTGGGACACATGACAATAAACTCTCTTGACTTGACTCTTGATGCTTGAGAGGGAACAATATATCAGCAAGAGTAGGAAAAATGCCGCCCAGGGCAGAATAGCCAATTTGAATTTTACACCGCCCAACACCATAAACATTCTCTCCCTCCTCCACTGACTCATCAGAACTATAGTTCATACCATCTTTGAAATGTATTACAACACGCGTCGTGTGGGTGGCACAGTGGCGCAGGGGTAGAGTTGCTACCTTAAGGGCCTGTCCCACGAGCATGCGGCGAGCGCGACCAAACCGGAAGCGGGGGCTGCGCAGAGGTCGAGTGATCCCGTACGAGTTGACGTGAAGTTCGAGCGAAGTCAGCGGGAAGTTCGCGCGTGACGTACGGTGTCAAGATGCTGCATACGGCGTCAAGATGCTGCGTACGGCGTCGAGACGCTGCGCACGCCCGTCGAAGCGGTGCGTACGGCCTCAATGCAGCTGCGGGATGGCAGGCCGTTGCCACGTGGAATTTTTGGACAGTGTTAGTTTTTCGGAGCCCCGCGCGATGTCAGGACTAAAGGGCCTGTCCCACGAGCATGCAACTCCATTTGGCTCCAGCGATCGAAGTGGGACTGGCCCCGCGAGGCCGTACGGCTCAAGCGACCACGTTAGGTCGCGCTTGCCGCATGCAGTCGCATGCTGGTGGGACAGGCCCTTTAGAGCGCCAGAAACACCGATTTGATCCTGACTACGGGCGCTCTCTGCACTGAGTTTGAACGTTCTCCTCCTGGACTGTGCAGGTTTTTCCCGGGTGCTCTGGTTTCCTCCCACACTCCAAGGATGTACAGGTTTCTAGGTTAATTGGACGCGGTAAAATTTGTCCCTAGTGTGTAGGATAGCGCTTGTGTATGTGGAGCGCTGGTCGGCGCAGACTCAGTGGGCCCAAGGGCCTGTTTCCCCGCTGTATCTCTAAACTAAAAATGAACTAAACCTTTGACAATATATAGAGTCACAGGGAGATTCAGCCCATTGAGACTGCACTGATGATCAGCCATCCATTTACACTAATCCTGCATTAATCCAATATTTAATTCTCCTACCAACACACTAGATGCAATTCACAGCAGTCAATTAGCGTATCAACCCACATGTCTGTGGGATACAAGTGGAAACTGGAGTGCCCAAGGAAAACCCATGGCAGTTATAGGGAGAACGTGCAAACTCCCCACAGACAGTACCCGAGGTGAAGAGTGAATCCCGTGTCTCTGGCGCTGTGAGGCAGCAGCTCTACCAGAAGCAGCGCTGCTTTCAAACCAGGACCTAGATGACAAGAACATCAGGAAGATGAAACTTAATGTCAGATTACTTTCAAATTACAAGACGACGTAGTTTAGAAATTTACCAGTGTTGATGCATCAAAACCCAGCAAAGCAGCAAGAACCATTTGCACTGTGATAGTTAATGAAGGCAGCCGACCACAACATACTTAAGTATAATTGGATCTAGGCAATAAATGCTGGCCTTGCCATCATAGAGTAAAAAAAGAAAATTAATGCAGCCAATTACAATCCACATAGCAGACTATTAATCATCAGTAAAGTGATGGGATGTGTCATCGGTATACACTCACCAGAACCCGCTTGCTGGTGCTCACTCTGGATTCTACTTGGATCGCTCGGCTCCAGAGCTCATTACATTCAAATATAAGTTGTCTTCCTAAGTGGCAGCTTGACATCAAGGCAGGATTTGTCTTGAGGAAATGAAAACTTCACTGGCCAACTCATTGGGTATTTTTAAAGTGCAGATAGACAGGTTCATGATTAGTGAGGGTGTCAATGGTTTGGGGGAGAAGGGGTTGAGTGGGAAAGGTAGATCAGCCATGATAGAATGGGAGTGTAGACTTGATGGGCCGAGTGGTGTAATTCTGCTCTGACCCAAGGACTAATGACCTAATTTCCTTGGAAGGAAGAAGGAAGAAGGGTCTCGACCCGAAACGTCACCCATTCCTTCTCTCCAGCGATGCTGTCAGTCCCACTGAGTTACTCCAGCATTTAGTTTCTGCCTTCGATTGAAACCAGCATTTGCAGTTCTTTCCTACATACTGGTAATTTCCTTTTCCCGCTGCTTATGACCTACTTTGACTTTGGGCCGGAAAATGGTGACGTTATGTTGGAAAGTGGAATTGCTGTCACAAAATCCCTGTGGAAGGAAATGGACAGTTGACATTTCAAATGGGATAACATCGCACATGTGTGAATGATGGTCAGCATGGACTTGGTGGACCGAATGGCCTGTTTCCTTGCTGTATCTTTCAATCAATCATTCAATCAAGATAGGTTGGGATACTTGCTTCAGACTGATGGGGCAGAAGGGAAGTAGCTGGTTTGACGAGGTGGGGAGAGAAAGCAAGCAGCAGGTGGATAAAGACGAGGAGGGCGGCCTGGTGGCGCAGCGGTAGAATTGTTGCCTTACAGCACGGCAACCCAGGTTCAATCCTGACGACGGGTGCTGTCTGCACGGAGTTTGTATGTTCTCCCCGTGACTGTGTGGGTTTTTCTCCGAGATCTTCGGTTTCCTCCCACACTCCAAAGTTGTACAGGAGAGATAAGACTTTGCCTTCCATCACAGTGAGGAGGAGATTCACTGTGATGGATGTTTGTGTAAATTGTGTTGTGTCTTGGTTCTTTTTCTTGTGTGTATGACTGCAGAAACCAAATTTTGTTTGAACCTCAATGAGGTTCAAATGACAACAAATAAATTGTATTGTATTGTATGTATGTAGGTAAATTGGCTTGGTGCAAGTGTAAATTGTCCATTGTGTGTGTAAGGTTGTGTTAATGTGCGGAGATCACTGGTCGGTGTGGACTTGGTGCGCCAAAGGGCCTATTTCCTCGCTGTATCTCTAAACGAAATTTAAAATTCCGCAGGCTGCCATTGCACAGGTGACGTAAGGAAATAGCTTTGGAAACTGACAAGGCATTCCCTTCTACTGATAGTTACAGTTTGTGGTTCACAATGGGAGGCTATGAAAGGACCATGCAAAATGAACTGGAGTAGGTTAGGCCTATGTTTATGTAGGAGGTTCTTGAGGAAATTCCTGTGCTCAGGCGTTTTCTGTGGTCCGATCAGTCAGGACCCAATGGTGCTAGATTGGTGAGCTCCAAATTATTTATGTATCCTCACTTTAGGGCTGGTTTAAAACAATGCTTCACTTGAGAGAGAGATACCACAGAGAACAAGTAGAGAGATAACATTTATAAGTATAGACTTTGTACTGGAGTTGGGCGTTTCAATGCCAGCATGTGGAGATGGGACTCTGCCAGAGCCCAGCCTGTGAATGTGGAGTGAACAACAAACAGCCAACCATGTCATCTCTGGGTGCCCGCTCTACCGCCCACCAAATGGAGCTCAGGGCCTGGCAGAAATTGACGCAGAGACAACAACCTGGCTGCTCAACACCCGGCTTGAGATATAACTATTCCTTTGGTTTATGTTTCATTGGCAAGAAGAAGAAGAGTATAGAAATCACAATAGAATTCCGCCCACATTGTGGCTGTACACACACACATATCCTGGCAACCCCTATTAGTCTAGTTTAGTTTAGTTGAGAGATACAGTGTGGAAGCTTCGGCCCACTGAGTCCATGGCAACCAGCAATCCCTGTACACTAGAACTATCCTACACACACTAGGGACAATTTACAATTGCACCAAAGCCAATTAGCCTACAAACTGGAGCACCCAGAAAAATCCCACACGGACACGGAGAGAATGTACAAACTCCGTACAGACAACACTTGTAGTGAGGATCGTACCTGGTTCTCTGGTGCTGTAAGGCAGCCACTCTACCGCTGTGCCGCCGTGCCGGCCACTGCTGATCAGACATTATCATAAATCTATAATGGGAGAATCAAAATTTAAATATATTCAGAAGATAACGTGATGCACTTGGGGAGAATGGGAAACTGAAAGATACTTTGATAAAACTGGTCAATGGGAATAATCCACCAAAAATGGGAATCCCAGTGGTCACAGTGGAGGTAGTACACCAGCGACCTGGGTTCAAACCTAATCTCTGGGGGTCTCTGTGTGGAGTACGACTGTGTGCATTATTTATGTAGGAAGGAACTGCAGGTGCTGGTTTAAATCGAAGGTAGTCACAAAATACTGGAGTATCTCAGTGGGAAATGCAGCATCTCTGGAGAGAAGGAATGGGTGATATTTCGGGTAGAGACCCTTCTTCAGGCGCGGATTATTTGCCCGCCCCCAACACAGGCAGAATTGCGGGTTCATTGGCCATTGTGAATTGCCCCCTACTGTGGCGATGAATGGTAAAATCTGGAGGCAATTCACAATGGCCAATGAACCCACAAATGCACGGAGAGCAGAATAGGGTTAGTATCGGAGACGCAAAGAACCGTAGATGCCAGAATCTTGTGCAACTGGAGGAACTCAAACTGATCAGTCCGAAGCAGGACCCCGACCCGAAACGTCGTCTGTCCATTCCCTTCACAGATGCTGCCTGACCCGCTGAGTTCTTCCAGCACATTGTGTTTTGCTTGTGATTAGTATAGGGCGAGTGGTGAATGGTTCCTGATGATTGGTGCGGACACAGTGATCTGAAGGGCCTGTTTCCTATGATGTGACTCCATATGCTCGAGATGGAGGTGAACAAACCAGCCTGCTTTTTCCTGCCTGCCGTATTCCTCTATTTGAAATGAAATGGTAATATGAAACGTCAACAAAATAGAGAGAGTACAGAGGAGATTTACTAGAATGTTGCCTGGGTTTCAACAACTAAGTTACAGAGATAGGTTGAATAAGTTAGGTCTTTATTCTCTGGAGCGCAGAAGGTTAAGGGGGGACTTGATAGAGGTCTTTAAAATGATGAGAGGGATAGACAGAGTTGATGTGGACAAGCTTTTCCCTTTGAGAATAGGGAAGATTCAAACAAGAGGACATGACTTCAGAATTAAGGGACAGAAGTTTAGGGGTAATATGAGGGGGAACTTCTTTACTCAGAGAGTGGTAGCGGTGTGGAATGAGCTTCCAGTGGAAGTGGTGGAGGCAGGTTCATTGGTATAATTTAAAAATAAATTGGATAGGCATATGGATGAGAAGGGAATGGAGGGTTATGGTATGAGTGCAGGCAGGTGGGACTAAGGGGAAAAAAAGTTGTTTGGCACGGACTTGTAGGGCCGAGATGGCCTGTTTCCGTGCTGTAATTGTTATATGGTTATATGTTATAAGTCAAATTCAAGTACACCAGGTGGAGCAGAGAGAAAATAAACCAGAAAAATACCAGGAAATGCTACACTTGTCGCTTTACCTCCCCCCTCGACTCCATTCAAACAGTCTTTCCAGGTGAGGCCGTGGTTCACCTGCACCTCCTCCAACCTCATCTATTGCATCCGCTGTTCCAGGTGTCAGCTGCTCTACATCGGTGAGACCAAGTGCAGGCTTGGCGATCGCTTCGCCCAACACCTCCGATCAGTTCGCAATAACCAACCTGATCTCCCGGTGGCTCAGCACTTCAACTCCCCCTCCCATTCCAAATCCGACCTTTCTGTCCTGGGCCTCCTCCATGGCCAGAGTGAGTCCCACTGTAAATTGGAGGAGCAGTACCTCATATTTTGCTTAGGCAGTTACGAAGCGGCCGTTCCAGGTGGCCCAGCCGCTGAGAGAACTCTCCCGACGCCGGGGCAACACCACCCGGCCAGAACGGCCAGGAACATCGGGCCTCCATAGAGGCCATAGCGGTGGCCTCAATAGGCCTGACTTTGGGAGAACTGGAGATGGGGACTGGACTTGGTGCCTTCCCCCACAGTGGCAATCATTGTGGGGGGATGATTTTTTTTCGTGTGTAAGTTAATAGGTTAGCCTGTGTCCAAGATGGCTGTCGGAAGGGAGAGTGGACGCTGGCGCGCTTTAGCTGCTGCTGCTGCTCTCTCTTCACATTGTGTTTTTGATTTTTTGTCTTTGGAGCGATTTCTGTCTTTGATTTGTGTATTGGTGATGTCCTTATTATATATTTCACTCGTCTATATGTTTTTTCTCTCTTGTTAATCTCTGTAAGGTGTCCTTGAGACTTTTAAAGGCGCCCGCAAATTATTATTATTATTATTATTATTATTATTATTATTATTATACCCCTGCAGTATGAACATTGACTTCTCCAATTTCAGATAGTCCTTGCTTTCCACCTCCTTCCCCTCCCCTTCCCAGCTCTCCCACAGCCTACTGTCTCTGCCTCTTCCTTTCTTTTTCCCGCCCACCCGACATCAGTCTGAAGAAGGGTCTCGACCCGAAAAGTCGCCTATTCCTTCGTTCCATAGATGTTGCCTCACCCGCTGAGGTTCTTCAGCATCTGCAGTTCTTTCTTAAACAGTATGCAGATATATAGTTACTCAACATTTTAGCTTAACAGTTCCAGAGAAAAGTTGAATGATTGCGTACAGTTTTGGTCTATTGCGTACAGTTTTGGTCTCCTAATCTGAGGAAAGACATTCTTGCCATAGAGGGAGTACAGAGAAGGTTCACCAGACTGATTCCTGGGATGTCAGAACTTTCATATGAAGAAAGACTGGATAGACTCGGCTTGTACTCGCTAGAATTTAGAAGATTGAGGGGGGATCTTATAGAAACTTACAAAATTCTTAAGGGGTTGAACAGGCTAGATGCAGGAAGATTGTTCCCGATGTTGGGGAAGTCCAGAACAAGGGGTCACAGTTTAAGGACAAGGGGGAAATCTTTTAGGACCGAGATGAGAAAACAAAATTTCACACAGAGAGTGGTGAATCTCTGGAATTCTCTGCCACAGAAGGTAGTTGAGGCCAGTTCATTGGCTATATTTAAGAGGGAGTTAGATGTGGCCCTTGTAGCTAAAGGGATCACGGGGTATGGAGAGAAGGCAGGTACAGGATACTGAGTTGGATGATCAGCCATGATCATATTGAATGGCTGATCATCCAAGCAGAGAATTCCAGAGATTCACCACCCTCTGTGTGAAAAATGTTTGTCTCATCTCAGTCCTAAAAGATTTCCCCTTTATCCTTAATATTAGGAATGTCAGAGGGCTGCCCTAATCTAACGATATCTCAAAGACATTTCTTTGACTATGGTTTAATAACTGAGAAAAAACTTATACTTAAATTCTGTAAAAAGATAACAGTCCCCACAGTGAAGATGTGGATCACAGAAATGACCAAGACACCACATCTAGAAAAAATAAGGCTTGTCTTGACTGACAAACCAGATCGATTTTCCAAAATATGGTCTCCTTTTATAGAATTTCTTCAACAACATAATGATTGAACACAAATTCAAAACCGACGCTAGGGTCGGGTGAGCCGCGTATGGAAGGGCAGTGGGATACATCTCCGCTTCTTTCACTTCTTCATTAGTTCTGGAGTTTTTCTTTTATCTTTTTCGTGTTTCTTTTTCTTTTCTTTCTTTCCCTTTTTTCGCTTTCCCTTTTTTCAGATTTAGTTATTAGTTTATAAAATGTTAAAACTGAAGCAGTGCGAAAATTGTATAACTGTCATGTCGATTATTTTCTCTTTGTACAATCGCTTCTAATAAAAATAAAGAAATAATAATTTTGAAAAAAAACTTGCTCCGAAGACATGTTCTGGACCCGAAACGTCACCCATTCCTTCTCTCCAGAGACGCTGCCTGTCCCGCTGAGTTACTCCAGTTTTTTGTGTCTTACTCTGAAGGCAGTTGCCGGTTACAGTTAACTGGAGCATTAAAAATGTTGTTCGAAGAAAGCAGAAGAAAGGAGGAAAAAGGAAAGGAAATAAATAAGCGAGCCTCGGTTTAGTCTCTCATCCAAGGATGGCACATCCTGAAGCTCACCGCTCCTTCAGCATTGTGGTTGCAGTTGTGGCCTACATTTTATTCTCAGTGAGTGAGATGGGACTTGAATCCTGATCCTTCTGAATCCCCATGGGTGCCCTGTCTGCAGACCCTGATAATGTAAGCATTGCATTGCGTAGAATTGCAGAACAGTAGGATTGTGAATACCTGCGCCATAGGAGGAGGCTATTCAGTCTTGTGTCAGTGTTAGCGCTGGCTCTTTGAAAGGGCAGTTACTCTCCCACATCCATACTTATTGTCCATTAACTCGGATAAGTTCATGTGTTCATAAGCTATAGGAGCAGAGTTAGGCCGTCAGGTCTACTCCGGCATTCAATCATGGCTGATCTATCTTTTCTTCTCAACCCCATTCTCCTGCCTTCTCCCCAGATATCAGTCCATCAAATATCTGCCCAACTCACTTTTTAAAGCTATTTACGGAATAAATTTCCACTACTTATGCAAGCAAGATGTTTTTTTAATTTAAGGATACAGCATGGAAACAGGCCTTTCTGCCTACTCAGTCCACACCAACCATCAATCACCTGTTCACACTAAGTCCTGTTATCCCACTTTCGTATCCAATACAATAGGGGCAATTTACAATGGCCAGTTAACCTACAAACCTGCACATCTTGAGATGTGTGAGAAAAACACGACACATAAAGGATTCTTACACGGTCTTAGGGAGAACATGCAAATTCCACACAACAGCAACTGTGATCAGGATTGAACATGGGTCTCTGGCGCTATGAGACAGCAGCCCTATAGACTGCACCACTGTGCCACACTAAATGTTCTCTGTCATTCTCCTCATCTTTCTCCAGGTGAGTCCCCATAATTTACTGTAGATTCATGTTCATTTTATTACCGACCCACTCGCCCCAGGGAATAACATTTTGCCAGCTCCTCTACGAAACCATCTGCATCTTGAAAGTCTCCACTCGGCCATTTCTTTATTTTCCTTATTCATAAGCAAATAAAGGGGTAGTTTCCTACTTATCCACATAACTGAAGTTCCTCATGCATGTTTTCAACTTTAAGGATCGATGAATATGGACACCAAGACCTGTCTGCTCATCCAGACTTCACAATGTCAGGCCATTTAACCATATAATAACCATATAACAATTACAGCACGGAAACAGGCCATCTCGACCCTTCTAGTCCGTGCCGAACACATAATCTCCCCTAGTCCCATATACCTGCGCTCAGACCATAACCCTCCATTCCCTTCCCATCCATATAACTATCCAATTTATTTTTAAATGATAAAAACGAACCTGCCTCCACCACCTTCACTGGAAGCTTATTCCACACAGCCACCACTCTCTGAGTAAAGAAGTTCCCCCTCATGTTACCCCTGCACCTCTGTCCCTCAATTCTCAAGTCACGTCCTCTTGTTTGAATCTTCCCTACTCTCAGTGGGAAAAGCTTTTCCACGTCAACTCTATCCCTCTCATCATTTTAAAAAACTCTATCAAGTCCCCCCTTAACCTTCTACGCTCCAAAGAATAAAGCCCTAACTTGTTCAACCTTTCTCTGTAACTTAGTTGCTGAAACCCAGGCAACATTCTAGTAACATTTGTTATGCACTGGTCGCTACTGGTAAAATATACCAGCCTCAACTGCAGTAGTGTGCATGTTATCCCTTCAGGGAGTATGTGACTCAATAACACAAGCACTTGGGAGGGAGCAGATTGTTGGAAAACAAGGTAAAGTAGACCACTTAGAACTCCGGCTTCCATATAACTGGTAACAGAGAAACAAAATGAGGTAATTCGGCCGCAGAAGCCCGTTCCACATTGAAGGAAGGTCATAACTCATCTGTATCTTATGCTTAGCTTGGTTCCATAGTCTTTGACAGTTGCCCATAGAAATGTTGTAAATGTCAACCCTGTTTTAACTGTTTTTAACTTTTTAACCCTGCACCGCCACCCCATGCCCAACTTCAGGGAGCAGAGTTCCATTTTCCACTATCATTTGTGAGAAGAAGGGCTTCCTAACATTCACCCCCTGAAGGCCTCTGCTCTCACTTTAAGGGTAAGATCCCTTGTTTATGGGTCATCCAGCAGAGGAGGAATTTCTGTAGCAATAGGGTGGTGACTCTAATGGCGCAGACGGCCATGGAGGCCAAGTCATTAGGTATTTTGAAAGCAGAGATTGATAGGTTCTTGATTAGTAATGTCCCTGTCCCACTTAGGAAACCTGAACGGAAACCTCTGGAGATTTTGCGCCCCACCCAAGGTTTCCGTGCGGTTCCCGGAGGTTTTTGTCAGCCTCCCTACCTACTTCCACTACCTGCAACCTCCGGCAACCACCTGCAACCTCCGGGAACCGCACGGAAACCTTGGGTGGGGCGCAAAGTCTCCAGAGGTTTCCGTTCAGGTTTCCTAAGTAGGACAGGGGCATAAGGGTATAAAAGGTTATTGGGAGAAGGCAGAAGAATGGGGTTGAGAGGGAAAAATATATCAGCCACGGAGCATACTTGATGGGTAGGATGGCCTAATTCTGCTCCTATGCCTTATGTAGGATTGACTGTAGGAATGACATTTCGTTCAAACCAAGCTGCTTGAATGACAATTAAAGGCATTCTATTCTATTCTATTATGGGTTGGCCACGTGCACTAACATCGCAGTGTGGTTGTGCTTGCATATGGTGAGCCACTTTCAAAGTCAGGTTCCATTAAAGTCAGAGAACAATGCGCAAACACTCCTACAGAGCATGTTTAGCTTCTGCAATCAGAATGAATTATCACAAAACATCGTGCCTTAAATTTTCTTGGCTCCTCATATGGGTATCTTGTCTCTCCACAGGAAAGCACCAAAAACTGGCTCGTCTCCCATTGCAAAAGTAGTTGAATCTGAGACAGAGCTCATCATTTATTTACTTCAGGAGAACTGCAGCATAAAGTATAAACCACAACTTAATCAAGTTTTAGATTGACAGCAGCCTTCAATTCTTTCTCTGGTCGTTCTTGATCTTAGTGTTTGCCCGTTCAGTCAAACCATTGCCTAAACAATATTCTGTGCAGGTAGTCAGTCTTTCTTTCAAAAGTTGAAAAGGCCAATCGTATCACAAGAAAGCCACTATTGACACCTGCCTAAAGCTGCCAGGAACATCGCTGGATGACAAATAAAATCAGGCATTCGTCTTTAAATCTAATTAAAACCTAAACACAATGCTTAATGAGAAATTTGTTAATGGAGCCTATAGTACAATTAATAACCCTTCCATAAAACTAAAAGTAAAGATAAAATGTGACATTTAAATCCAATAAAATACAAATTGCAATTAAAATGTGAAACTGAATTCAATGAAAATCAATTGGTCTTTCATCCCAGCACTTCTTGACTTGTTTACTGATGTCTGGTTGTTTTTGCTGAGACTAGATCATTCCCCAAATGTCCAATGCAAAGTTCATTCAGCTCAGTGGTGTGAATATTGATTTATCTCACTTCAGGTAGCCCCAGCATTCCCTCTCCCTCTCTCGATCCTTCACCCACTCAAGTCCCACTAGCTTCTCGCTTTCACCCAACAAACAGCCTGTTTCCTTAATCATTGTTACTTTTTTACATTTATTTTGTTCATTGCCCTTTATCTCTCCACATTATCATCTTTATCTCTTGTTCACCTTATCCCTAACCAGTCTGAAGAAGGGTCTTGACCCAAAATGTCACTCGTTCCTTCTCTCCAGAGATGCTGCTTGTCCAGCTGAGTTAAGCCCTTGTCCCACTTACGTGTCCTTGGCACGCTAATTACGTGACCTCATGGCCGCGTTGAGGTGCGACGGTCCCACGAAGGTTGCGCTTGGTCGACCACAATGTGTGGTAATTTTACTGCAGTTGAAAATTCTAGATTATAGGAGAATGAAAAGAAGGCAGTCACTGAATGATCAAAGAAAAATTGGGAATCAGTTCTTTCGGTGTGTGAACAGCAGAGAATGATTGTGATCAATGCCCTGTTGCTGTTTGGCGATTTAATGTAATTGTACGTGCATAAGGTTGAATTGCAGGTCAACTGATGAAAGTGCTGCTTTGATATATTTTCATCACTCGTACCAATTCAGAATTACCGAGCATTCACCAGATCCTTGAATGAGGAATTTATGCCAGCCGTGTAGATAGTTCAGCTCCGCTACCCTAAACCAACACATTCTCGAGAAAACATATTGGATGAGGGGGTCAAATGGTATCAATCATACAGAAAGTTGTAAAGTTATATCTGTGCTGTTACCCTCTGAGCAGTGATAAGATCATTTTAACTCTTACTGTCACTAAATCGGTCTGAAGATGAGACATAAATAGGGGGTTTGCGATATCTGCAGTTTTGACAAGAAATGGTTTTACAACCAAGATATTATCCTCAAACTGTTGTGAGGCCAATTCAGACTCAGCCTAGGCAGACCATCACTTCTCAGTGATTGCACCTGAACAACTTCATCAACTCTGCGGTCTCAACCTACATTCTGCCAATTCAATGCATAAAATCTGACTCAAATACAGCGCAGCTAGACCGAGGAAGTCTTCAGCCAAATTACAGAGCTGCTGCAATTTCACCCCAGTACCTATCACTTGCTTCCAATTCAAGCATAGAATCAATAGTATAGCAGAGAAAAAGGCTCTTCAGCCACTTGTGCCTGCGCCAGTTCTTTGAAGGAACCATTCAAATGGTTCCACTCCTATTCTTTCCTCATAACGCTGCAAATGTTTTCCCTTCAGTTCTGGATGCAATCCCCTCTGATAGCTGTTATTTAATCTGATTCCTGGCAGTGTGCTCCAGATCACAATAACTTACAGCGTGAAAAGGTTTCTCATCCTCTCAACCATGCCTGCCTCATGTGTGAGCTCCCGCCAGAGGATGCCTGCCACACACTGACACTGATGATCAGACTTTAGAGGCACAGCCAAGGCCTGCCCAAGCTTATCATGATGATATTAATCAAGTATCTCACTATTAAGGCTTTGAATAAAATGTAGGTTCAACCTTTTTTAAAACCACCAATTTATTTTTTGTTCATTCACGGGATGTCAATAAGAGGGTCATTGCTTATTTTCCATCTCCAGCTATTTTCACAGTCAATTGGCAGGTAAGGTCATTTCACAGGCCAAGGCCATTCATAGATCTAGACACCAGCCTGGTTAAGCATGACAGAAAAGGATGGATGGATTGTTAACAACAATCCAACTGTTTCATTACCACCATTCAGGCTGCAAACTTTTTTTATTGCAGATTACTCTGGAAGTTGGAAGTTGAGAGACTTGATAGAAGTATATACAATGAGTGGCATAGATGGAGTAGACCTATAGAACTTTTTTAGTTTAGTTTAGTCTTTGAGAGATACACCGAGTCCGTGCCGACCAGCGATCCCCGTCCACTAGTTCTATCCTACATACTGGGAACAATTTTCAAAAGCCAATAAACCTACAAATCTGCATGTCTTTGGGATGTGGGAGGAAACTGGAGCATCCGGAGAATATCCACACGTTTACAGGGAGAACATACAGTCAGCACCCGTAATCAGGGGTCGAATACGGGTCTCCGGCGCTGTGAGGCAGCAACTCTATCGCTGCCTCACTGTGCCATGGTAGGGGTTTTCTTAGCTTTCCCTAGGATGGTACTGTTCAACACTAGAGGGATATCTAGAAGTGAGAGGGGAAAGGTTTACCAGAGAATTTTTTACACAGAGAGTGGTGGGGGCCTGGAATGCACTGCCAGGGGTCACACAGAGTTTGAACATTCTCCCTGTGACCATGTGGGTTTTCTCCTGGTGTCCGGTTTCCTCCCACCCTCCAGACGTGCATGCTTGTAGGTTGATTGGCTTTGGTAAATTGTCCCAATTGTGTAGGATAGAACTAGTTTACAGGTGATCGCTGGTCAGCCTATAGCCTATCGCTAAAACTAAAACTAAACCTAGTTGCTGTACTTCTTTTCTCATTTAGCTCTATTACCTTTCTTTTAATCCCAATATTTGCTCTGGCCTGTGAGTGTGATTTAAATTAAATTAATATTCCTGCTGCCTTGTTTAGACAAGACTCTTTGCAGAGTCTTTAGTCTGTTTGGTGGAAGGAACCCTGCCGTTTCTTTGCTGCTCACAGCATGGATGCCTGGATCCATGGATGGTTGCTGGTGCGACCCTACAGATTAGAGCAAATCTCTTCCCTAAGCAACAGTTAGTAACATGAACAGAGAGCCCCATTCTTCCCCCACTAGCGACCAACTCTGAAGAAGGGTCTTGACCTGAAACGTTGCCAATTCTTTCTTTCCAGCCTCACCCTCTGAGTTTCTCCAGCATTTTTGGTCTACCTTCGATTTTTCCAGCATCTGCAGTTCTTTCTTAAAAATAACTCTGGGCCATACTCTGTCAGCCTGGCAAATTACCCTCAAGTGACACTGCCGTCTTTGGATGACAAAACGAGAGAGAATCGTTGCCTCAAAATCTGTTGCATCATTCCCTAACAAAATTCAATTACACACAGTTGTTGCTTTCATATCATAAGTTCCTAAATTCGTACCTTCTAGGAGCAGAATTGGGACATTCAGCCCACCAAGTCTACTCTGCCATTCAATAATGGCTGATCTATCTTTCCCTCTCAACCTCATTCTCCTGCCTTAGCCCCATAACCCCTGACACCCGTATGAATCAAAAATATGTCATACTCCACATTCAAAATATCCAATGACTTGTCCTCTATGTGCAAATGAATTTCACAGATTCACTTTCCTGTGACTAAAAAAATCCTCCGCATCTCCTTTCTAAAGATATGTCCTTTTATTCCTAGACTCACCCTCGTGGAAATATCCTCTCCACATTCACTCTACCCAGGCCTTTCACGATGATAAATAGATTTCTCAGGGTGTTTGTAGATGGTGCCAACCTTAAGAGGTGAGGTCCTTCTCGATTCTTGTTGAAATGAATCGCCCTTTTATTTAAGACAGACTAATTTAAGATTAGTCTAATCCACACTTTCAAAACAAAAAAATCACCACAAGGCCCACAGAACAAAATCTTCCTGAAAGTAATTCCTTACACTGCTATCACTTGTGATCTACTTTTCCCTAGAAAAAGCAACTGTTCCATATGGAACTGCAGACATTTCCATTTGTAATAGTTACGGAGCTCAGTAAATTGCACGAGAAAGCAGAAATGGCAGATCTCTGGAGGTTTCTCAATGCTGGCAGGACAGAAACAGTACTGCCAGCATTCTGCAGAACCTGCACCAGAGAGGGAGGAAAGTTTCCTATAATTTACATTTTCACTTGGGATTACTTAAATATATTGAATTGTCTAAAATGCAATCTGCTTTATTTGTTTCATATTTTTGACTTTTGATTTTTGTGTATGAATGTAAAAGCCATATGCTCTGGTTTCTCTTCAGATCATATATAAATCTTTCGCCTCTTATTAAAGTCGTAGACTCAGACTCGTACAGAAAGGTTGTGCGAGTCCTTCGGCCTAACATGTCCATGCCAACCAACATGCCCCATCTAAGCTTGTCCTACTTGCTAGCTTCTGGCTCATATTCCTTTAAACTTTCTTAACCATTTACCCCAGTCCAAGTGTCGTCACCTTCGGATAACTATGTACTTGTACCCCTCGATCCCTTGAAGGGCATCGGATCACGGGTCGACCGGAATGGAGGCGATGGCTGCAACGGGCGTTTGTGGCCAGCTGCAGCTGGGACTGTAAAATGGTGCTAAAATGGCGGCTCTTGCATATGGACTCTGTGGGCTGCTCTGTGCATACTGTACTGACCGGGGTATTGTGCTTATGTACTGGGAAAGCTTTGATGAGCTGTACGCAAGAAATGTATTTCTTTGAATTTGGTACACATGACATTAAAGAAACTATTGAACCATTGAACCTTCTGCTCTACAACATCAAGTTCAAGTTCAAGTTCAAGTGAGTTTATTGTCATGTGTCCCTGATAGGACAATGAAATTCTTGCTTTGCTTCAGCACACAAAACATAGTAGGCATTTACTACAAAACAGATCAATGTGTCCATAAACCGTAATATAAATATATACACACATGAATAAATCAAAATGATAACAAAATAGTCAACAAAATAGAGAGAGTACAGAGGAGATTTACTAGAATGTTGCCTGGGTTTCAGCAACTAAGTTACAGAGAAAGGTTGAACAAGTTAGGGCTTTATTCTCTGGAGCGCAGAAGGTTAAGGGGGCACTTGATAGAGGTTTTTAAAATGATGAGAGGGATCGACAGAGTTGACGTGGAAAAGCTTTTTCCACGGAGGGTAGGGAAGATTCAAACAAGGGGACATGACTTGAGAATTAAGGGACTGAAGTTTAGGGGTAACATGAGGGGGAACTTCTTTACTCAGAGAGTGGTGGCTGTGTGGAATGACCTTCCAGTGAAGGTGGTGGAGGCAGGTTCGTTTTTATCATTTAAAAATAAATTGGATAGTTGCCTGGCCCACCCTGTACTTGTCCTAGTATCTTCTGTTTCCTTTCCAGATCTGATGAACGGTGTTTGACATTAAATCTGTATCTCTACCACAGGTGCCGCCTGACCTGTTGGGGGATTCCAGCATTTTTTAATTTTACTTTCGATTTCCAGCATCTGCAGTATGTTTTTGATTTTTTTTTCCAAAACTGCTACACATGAGCTGATCACTGTCACGTTGTTGTTTGTGAAATCTCGCTGTGCACACGTCGGCATTTTATGCATTACGATCTCAGAATTAGTGCACCGACTGCACTGTGTTCTGGGACAACCTGAGGTCACGGAAGACACAATATAAATAGAAGCTTTTCTTCTATATTTACAGTGTGTAGCAATGAGGCAGGAAGATCTGCTAGGATTGCAGTCACTGGGGACGTGAAGTATTTTGCTCTTTGACTCCGAGCGTGACCCTGACTCCTTCTTCTTCCATGCCCTGCTTACAAGAAGTTGCAACATCAGAATGCTGCACGTTACAATAATGCTTCTATTTAGTATGGATGGATATGAATAAACCGAATGCAGAAGATTTGATATCAGCAAATGCAACATCAATTGCATGGGGTTGCAAGAAACTAACCTTGCAATTCAACAAAAATGTTCATGCAAAAATGGCTGAATAATTAAAACTGACCCAGGGATTCCATCTGAATGGGTTAAGTCATTCATTCCCAGCACCGATTGCCTAAATGTTTTTTTATTACCTCTACCATTTCATAGAGTCATAGAATCTTACAGCGTTGGAACAGGCTGTTTGGCCCAACTTGCCCATACCGGCCATCATGTCCCACCTACACTAGGTCCCACCTGCCTGCATTTGGCCCATATCTCTCTCAACCTGTCCTATCTATGTACCTGTCTAAATGTTTCTTAAGCTTTGCAATAGCACCTGCCTCAACTACCTCCTCCGGCAGCTCGTTCCATGCACGCACCACCCTCTGTGTGAAAATGTTACCCTCTCAGATTCCTATTAAATCTTTCTCCCCTCACCTTAAACCTATCTCCTCTGGTTCTTGATTCCCCAACTCTGGGCAAGAGATTCTGTGCTTTCCTCCTCCTCCTCCCCCTCTTCACCCAGCATGCGCAAGAAACTACAGTCAGTGTTATCAACACAAATCTGAGGCGAGCACTAAGTAAGCTCAGAGGCGGGAACACTCCCACCGTGTGAACTATAAATATGAGCTGCAATATTGATGGACTGAACAACATAGAAACTGGAAAATCAATAGGAAGAGCACTTTTTAGATTCCCTGCCAAGGTTCTGCATGTAAGAAGAACACTCTTTAATGATAGGAAGGCAAGCAAAAAGTAGGAGAGATAATTGAACTGACAGCTTAGCCTTGTATTGGTCCAGAAAACCTGAAGTTGGTCCAAATGGGTGACAGTGTTTTGTATGAGTGAAAATATAAATAATGATCCCTTTCTTGGCGTTTTGAGGATTCCTATTACGCTCTTTTAACAAATGTGATTAATGTGTTGTCATGCAGCAGCCATATATGGAGGGTGGTTCACTTTTGTTTCCACAGTTCATTAAGCTTCCCTTCCTTCGCAAGGAGCCAAGCTCCCAGCGTTCATCCATTGCCGCGATGGGATAGTCAGGCACATCAGTCACGGACATTAATATATATTTGCTGCACTTCAACGTGCACCAGCCTGTAACATATCCAGGAATTAATGAGAAAATGCAATTTCTTAAAGAGGCATTGTTCATTGAAGCATGGGCAGATTTGCACTGCCTCTCTTAACCTGTAAAGTCAAGGCTGCGAAGGGGGTGGCAGAGTGGAACAGAGGTAGTGTTGCTGCTTACAGCTCCAGAGACCCTGGTTCGATCCCGACTACAAGTGCTGTGTGTATGGTGTTTGTACATTCACCCTGTGCTACACGGGCTGGGTTTAAACTAAAAAGTGTGGGGTGGGGGTTGTGTCAACAACGTGGGCCTGTATCCATGCAACTAACGGGAAAGAGAGTGTGGGAAAGGTCACGTTTGAACGAACAGGGCAAGGGGATGGGACCCAATGCAAGGAGACAGAGGGCCATAGAAGGAGGACAGAAGCAAAAGGTAGAAAAAAGATAAGAAAAACAAACCTGAAAGCTTTGTGCCTCAATGTGAGAAGCATTCAAAATAAGGTGGATGAATCGAAGGTGCAGTTAGTAGTTATGGGATATGATATCATTTGGATTTCGGAGACTTGGCTCCAGGGCGACCAAGACTGGGAGCTAAACATGCAGGGGTATTCGATATTCAGGAAGGATAGCCAGAAAGAAAGAGGAGGTGGAGTGGCATTGCTGGTTAAAGAGGAGATTAATGCAATAGCAAGGAGAGACATTAACTTGGATGGTGTAGAATCAGTATGGGTGGAACTGTGAAATAGCCAAGGGCAGAAAACGCTTGTTGGAGTTGTATACAGACTACCAAACAGCAGTAGGGAGGTTGGGGATAGCATCAAGCAGGAAATTAGGGATGTATGTAGCAAAGGTACAGCGGTTATCATGGGTGATTGGGCCAACCAAATTGGTAACAACGCTGAGGAGGAGGATTCCCTGGAATGTATACGGGATGGATTTTTAAACCAATATGTAGAGGAACCGAATAGAGGGCAGGCCATCCTAGACTGGGTATTGTGTAATGAGGAAGGATTAGTTAGCAATCTTGTGGTGCAAAGCCCCTTGGGCAACAGTGACCATAATATGGTGGAATTCTGCATTAGGATGGAGAGTGATGGTTAATACAGATGCTAGGGTCCTGATCTTGAATAAAGGAGACTTTGAAGGTATAACTGGAATTGGCTAGGATAGACGGGCAAATTGTACTTAAAGGGTTGACAGTGCAGATGCAATGGAAAATATTTAAAGACTGCATGGATATTCATCCCTGTCTGGCAAACAAATAAAACTGGGAAGGTGCCTCAATCGTAGCTGACGAGGGAAGTCAAGGATAGTGTTAAATCCAAGGGAGAGGCATATGAATTGGCCAGAAGAAGCGGCAAACCAGGGGAATGGGAGAAATTTAGAACTCAACAGAGGAGGACAAGGGTTAATTAAGAGGGGGGGAAAAAGAGCATGAAAGAAAGCTTGCGGGGAATATACAAACTGACTGTAAAAGTTTCTTTAGGTATGTAAAAAGGAAAAGATTAGTGAAGACAAATGTTGATCCCTTACAGTCAGAGACTGATGAACTTATAATGGGAAACAAGGAAATGGCAGAATAGTGAAACAAGTACTTTGGTTCTGCCTTCACTAAGGAAGACATAAAAAATATCCCGGAAATACTGGGGGCTCGAGGATCTAGTGGGAGGGAGGAACTGAGGGGAATCCACATTAGGCGGGAAATGATGGTGGGTAAACAGTTGGGACTGAAGGCAGATAAACCCCCAGGGCCTGATGGTCTGCATCTCAGAGTACTCAAGGAGGAGGCCCCAGAAATCGTGGATGCATTGGTGATCATTTTCAAATGTTCTCTCGACTCTGGATCAGTTCTTGTGGACTGGAGTGTAGCCAACTTCACTTTTTAAGAAAGGAGAGAGAGACAAAATGGAGTATATAGACCAGTTAGCCTTACATCGGTAATGGGGAAGATGTTATAGCAGCGCATTTGGAAAACAGTGACAGGATCGGTCAAAGTTGGGGGGTCATGTTGCAATTATATAAGACGTTGGTGAGACCGCATTTAGAATATTGTGTTCAGTTCTGGGCACCATGTTATAGGAAAGATTTTGTCAAGCTTGAAAGGGTTCAGAAAAGACTTACAAGGATGTTGCTAGGACTAGAGGGTGTGAGCTATAGGGTGAGGTTGAATAGGCTGGCATAGATGGGGCACCAGGGTTGGCATGGGCAAGTTGGGCTGAAGGGCCTATTTTTGGGCTGGATTACTCAATAACACTGCGACTTTATCCAGGACAAAGCAGCAAACTTGGTTAGTGCCTCCTAATCACTCATTCCCACCACCAGGGGTGGCACAGTGGCGCAGCTGTTAAAAAAAATGTCCCATATGATTATGTCAATGTTTTGTAGTCTATCTCTGAAATGTTTCATAATTATATCATGTACTGACCCCAAGATTTCAAAAACTCTCTCTCCCCTCTCTCTCCCTCTCTCCCTCTCTCTCGTATTGTTCCCTCTCCATGCATTCCGTCCTGTTTGTCTCAATCTATCCATTTGCCACCTCCCTCTTTATCCTTTCACGTCTCCCTATCTCCCCATGTCCTCTCCTGTCTAGTCTGTTTCTGCGGTCAACTAATTGATAGCGATCAATTGCTGTGGGCAGTCAAAACTCCATTACGGCAGCATTGCCTGGTTAGCAGAAGATAGAAAAGGAACTTAATGGAGTCCAGTCTATTTTTGTCCAGCATTTTATATGTACTGTGTTACTTTGGCTCTGAACCCTTTGATCAAAGGAGTATAAGTACACATCGTAGCAAGTTACTTACAAATAAAACTGGAGGCAGGCTCTGAAAAGTCAGCACAAGACAATGACATACTTAAATCATCTCAAACACATGAAAAAAGCAAAGGTGGCTTTGACTGTGGGAGCTCAAGGAATCTCTTTTTATTTTGGGAATTATATTTTTTATCTTCTGCAAGATCCCGCCGATTTATAACTACATCTGCCAGCAGGTTATCAATTAAATGGAAAAAGATCACCAAAGCCTTTCCACGTTTAAGAAGCAGTTAGACAGGTACATGGATAGGACAGGTTTGGAGGGATATGGACCAAATGCAGGCAAGTGGGACTAGAGTAGCTGGGACATCTTGGTCAATGTGAGCAAGTTGGGCCGAAAGGCCTGTTTCTGCACTGTATCACTCTATGACTCCATAACTCAATCTAACACAAGGTGGCATTTCTATGCAGTAATATCACTTTTATTTGAACACTGGCCTCCTTAATGTTCTCCTTTAAATCTTGACTCATTATCCAGCACTTAAAGGTATTTGATTCATTTACTTAAAGGTACGCCTTGATTTATTTTGTTTATTTTTTTCCGCTGCCTCTCTCGCATTAGTTGTACTTTTCTCTCTAATCATGTCTCATCTATTTGATTTATTTCTGTGTGAGCCCACATTTCATTTATATGATTTATCTGTGCTACCTGTTCCACCAGCTCTCATTTATTAAATTCAGTCTCCCTGACACATTCTGCTTTTTGCCTCTTTTTCTTGCTCCTCAGAATTACATTTATCGAGGGGAAGGAAGGTTCTCAATTCAAGGCTTTTTTTTAGCAGCAGCTACAAATACACAAGGTTAAGGACACAACGATATATGGGTAGGGAAGGAGATGTGTCTCCTCTAAAGAGGTCTTTCTTTGCATCCTGCCCACTGAATCTCCTGAGGAAAATTATCTTCATGTTTTCACCATATATCAGTGATCGTGCAGGAATTAAACTCCTTCTTGCACCAGTCAAAAATACAAAAGCCCTTTGGTGACACCAGGGACTGCAGGTGCTGTAGTCCTAAGCAAAACACAAAATGCTGGAGTAAGTCAGCGGGTCAGGCAGCATCTGTGGAGGGAATGGATAGGTGATGTGTTGGGGCGGGATCCTTCTTCAGACTATTGATTGCCATGCAGAATTGAATTGTGAGAATGCACACATGTATGATCTGCCAGAGTTGTCAGGAGAAGTTGAAAACCACAAGGAAAGCTCTGGGGTTTTACAGAATGGGGAAAGCACTCACATTTGCCATCCAACTTCTCCATTGCCATTCCCATTCTTCATTCTCTATATCCATATATATCTCTCTCTACATATATAACGTTTTTGGTCTTGTTTATTATATAAGCCAGGAAGTCATGCTGCAGCACTATACGACTTTGGTAAGGCTGCATTTGGAGTATTGCATGCAGTTCTGGTTGCCCCATTACAGGAAGGATGTGGAGGCTTTGGAGAGGTTGCAGAGAATGCGTCCAGAATGTTGCCTGGATTCGAAGGTTTCAGCTCCAGGGACAGGTTGGATAGACTTGGATTAATTTATCTGGAACGTCAGCAATTGAGGGGAAACGTATAGAGGTACATAAAATTATATATATAACTATTTTTGTCTTGCTTATTATATTGTTTACGAAGTACAATGCTTACATATTCTTTTGTGCTGCTGCAAGTAATAATTTCATTGTTCTGTCTGGGGCATATTGACAATAAAAACTCTTGACTCTTGCGTTGGCCAGAATAAGCCCTACCTCCAAATTCACTGGAATGCTTCTGATAATCACGATTAATATGCACTAATAACATTGTAAAATCTATTTATTTTATTCTGACATTTCTTCTTTGGAGATGTAAGATCAGCATTGAAATGAGTGGAACGCAAAGTGCTGGAGTTACTCAGCAGGTCTGGCAGCATCTGTGGAGGGCATGCTCAGGCTAAATTTCAGGGTCCCGACCCGAAACGTGACCTATTCATGCCAGTTTGAAGAAGAAGAAGCAGAGGAATGGGCAGAGAAATGGCAGATGCCGTTTAAACCAAGCAAGTGTGAGTTGATGCACTTTGGGAGGATGAATATAAGGAGAGAGTAAACAGTTAATGTTAAGACCCATAACAGCATTGATGTGCAGTGGGATCTTGGAATTCCAGTTCATAGCTCACTGAAGGTGGTAGCACAAATAGATAGGGTAGTGAAGAAGGCATATGGTATGCTTTCCCTCATTGTAGGGGCATTGAGTACGAGTCAGGAAGTCATGTTGCAGCACTATAGGACTTTGGCAAGGCTGCATTTGGAGTATTGCATTCAGTTCTGGTTGCCCTATTACAGGAAGGATGTAGAGGCTTTGGAGAGGATGCAGAGATTGCATCCAGAATGTTGCCTGGATTAGAATGTTTCAGCTCCAGGGACAGGTTGGATAGACTTGGATTAATTTATCTGGAACGTCAGCAATTGAGGGGAAAAATCTAGAGGTATATAAAATTATGAGGCATAGATAGGGTAGACAGTCAGAACCTTTTTTTTTTCCAGGATGGAAATGTCCAACACTAGCCAAGCCAAGTTTTATTCGTAACTTCGAGGGCACTATAAAGGGTGAGAGGGATAGTTTAACGGTGATTTGCAGGGCAGGTATTTTGCACAGATAATGGGGGCCTGGAATGCACTGCCAGAGGTGGTGGTGGAGACAGATATGATAGTGGTGCTTAAGAGGCTTTTAAATAGGCACATGGAAGTGCAGGGGGAAAAGGGATATGAATCATGTACAGGCAGATGAGATCAGCTTAACGTGGCATCATATTCAGCATACACATTGTGGGCTGAAAGGCCATTCCTGTGCTGTACTGTTCTATCTTCTATGTTTAAAATGCTGCATTGATTGAGTTTCCATTCAAGTTTCCCCAGTTACTGATCATTGTTCATCACAGCATGAAAGCTACTGTCAAGCATTTCATCACCCACATGTGCAGGGCACATTACAATCGGTATGTAACCACTTTGTGCATTCCCTTTGTGCTCATCTTTCCGATTGCCTCTTGCCTGACTTACTAATAGCTCTCCTCAGGTGGCAGACACGTTATTGGCGGTTTTCTCCCTTGTAATGGAGCAGGGTGACTCATGGCCATGAAGGATGACCTAATGTGATCCAGTGCCTTACTGGAACATCTTGGGATGACACTGCCTTATTCTATAATGGGTCCCGACCCAAACATCGCCTATCCATTCCCTCCACAGATTCTACCTGGTCCTCTGTGTTACTCCAGGACTTTGTGTTTTGTTCAGCATTCCAGCACCTGCAGTTCCTTGTGACTCCGATTCAGATTCAATTTTAATTGTCATTGTCAGTGTACAGTACAGAAACAACGAAATGCATTTAGCATCTCCATTGAAATGAATGGACTTGGAGACCCTATCCCAGATCTAACCAAGTACTGGATAAGACCCAGTATAAGCGCTGGGAAATCTCAGCAAGCCTCACACTGCCCGGGGACTCTATGTGATACTCAGCAGCAGAGTGGTACTGTGTAGGAAGGAACTGCAGATGCTGGTTTAAACCAAAGACAGACACAAAAAGCTGGAGTAACTCAGTGAGTCAGACAGCATCTCCGGAGAGAAGGAACGGATGACGTCAAGTTCCTTCTTCAGATTGAGTGTCTGGGGGAAGGGAAACGAGAGATTTAGACGGAGATGTAGAACAAATATAGATAAATGTGAGGTTATCCACTTTGGCGGCAAAAACAAGGGGGAAGATTATTATCTCAATGGGGTTGGGTTAGGTTAGGGGGAGGTGCAGCGAGACCTCGGTGTCCTTGTACACCGGTCACTGATAGTTGGTTTACAGGTACAGCAGGCAGTGAAGAAAGCTAATGGAATGTTGGCCTTCATAACAAGAGGATTTCAGTATAGGAGTAAAGGGGTTCTTCTGCAGTTGTATAGGGCTCTGGTGAGACCACATCTAGAGTATTGTGTACAGTTTTGGTCTCCTAATTTGAGGAAGGACATCCTTGTGGTTGAGGCAGTGCAGCGTAGGTTCACGAGATTGATCCCTGGGATGGCGGGACTGTTATGTGAGGAAAGATTGAAAGGACTAGGTTTGTATTCACTGGAGTTTAGACAGATCAGGGGGGACTTATAGAAACATATAAAATTATAAAAGGACCGGACAAGCTAGATGCAGGAAAAATGTTCCCAATGTGGGGCGAGTCCAGAACCAGGGGCCACAGTCTTAGAATAAAGGGGAGGTCATTTAAGACTGAGGTGAGAAAAAACCTTTTCACCCAGAGAGTTGTGAATTTATGGAATTCCTTACCACAGAGGGCAGTGGAGGCCAAGTCACTGGATGGATTTAAGAGAGAGTTAGATAGAGCTCTAGGGGCTAGTGGAGTCAAGGGATATTGGGAGAAGGCAGGCACGGGTTATTGATAGGGGACGATCAGCCATGATCACAATGAATGGCAGTGCTGGCTCGAAGGGCCGAATGGCCTCCTCCTCCACCTAGTTTCTATGTTTCTATGTTTCTAAATGAATGAATGATATGCAAACAAGTAATGAAGATAAAGGAAACAGGCACATAGGCTAGGTGAAAATGAGGTACTGACTAGCTCACCGTCCAGAATCCTGCAGCACATTCCGGGTTTCTACATTTGATCCAGCAAATGCTGGGAACTTTGCAAATAAGTGACTGTGGGAATTTTACCAGCGAGATTTGGCACAGCGTAACATTTATCTAAAACGGTATAACTTCATGCATTTTAGAGTGGAAGATCTTGCCTTCGGAATGGAACACACTAGGACTGAAAAATGAAATGCTTCATCAACATGTGATAAATGAGTGTGCAAATACAAAACCATTTCCAATTATATGCAGTGATTCATTGCCAATGCCCACTCAGAAAAATATAATTGCACCAACTATCAAGAACTGGGGCTGGCACTTGATCATGTGTCAGGTCGCAGAGCAGAGTTTCAATTACAACACAAACCACAAGTCTGGACTAATTCTTCAGCTTGTTGGTCAAAGACTTGAGGAATACCTGATCAATTTTCGTAAATGAGTCTCCATCTGCCGTGTTATTTATTTCAAATTGTGTCTGCTTCGTGGATCAATCTAATCTTGCACCTTGTTTTTTTTTTTAAAGTATTTTATTCCATACTTATCATTTTCTCTCCAACCATCTCAAGTAAAAAAAAACTACAGATGGAACTGCACATTTCTCTTCAAAGTCAGAGAGTTGCTGTCTTAAGACTCAGGTACTGCTTCTGAAAGTCTGATAATGAATTCAGAAATTTAGCTTGGAAACTCCCAGGTGACACAGTGGCCGCTAGTGCACAGCACCAGAGGACCCAAGTTCGATCCCATCCTCGGATGCTGTTTGTGTGAAGTTTGCACGTTCTTTCTGTGACCACATGGGTTTCCTCCGGGTGCTCTGGTTTCCTCTCATGATCCAATGACTTGTGGGCTTGTAGGTCAATTGGCCTCTGTAACTTTCCCCTAGTGTATAGGAAGTGGATGGGAAAGTAGGATCATTTAGAACTCGCGTGAACTGGTGATCGATGGTCAGCGCGGATCGATGGGCAGAAGGACCTGGTTCTATGCAGTATCTTCCAATCAATTCCAATTCAACCCAATCAAAATTCCCAGCTCTGGCTGGGGGTGGGTGTTGGATGGGAAACACCATTCCACATTACACAGGCACAGAGAGCCAACCTTTAATCAATCTTCTCCTGATAGCAGCAGCTAAATGCAAGGTAGAACCTGGGCCAGAAATTAATGCAACCAATGTCAACACTTCATCCCAGGCTTTGGGTGGTAGCTCGCCCCTCATCGCAACCATCTCTGCCTAGATTTACCAACCTTCCTGCAGTCACTTGCAATCTTGAAGCAATAGAGATTAATCACAAATGATTGACAGCCGACAACAGCCAGGGAGAAAACGCCATGATGGGATTCGGAACAAACTATGAACTTTTTGGAACATGTTTGTTGATTGAGAAATATTGGAGATTGTGCGTGGAGTTAGGAAGATAAACAAGGTTCCTGGCCATGTGGGACAATAGGAAATGGAAGGACATGTAATACAATATTCAGCAATAGTCAAACCAGAGTCAGCCACCAACCCTCGAAAAACAGAAGATTCCTTTTCCCTTTTAAATGTTGGTGTTGTTGCAATCCTCATAAAATGGAGAGCCTGGAGGACATGTTCAATAATGTAGAAACGGATAAGGTGGATGTGTAAGCAGCAGGGCCTTAAAATGAAGAGTTCTCAATATTATATCCAAGTAATCCCCAGTAAAGGGGATGAAAGAATGAAACAAATAGTTATCACATTTGTTTGCATTTGATCTTGTCAAAGAGGAGCATCCCATTGTAGATGACTTGTCCCTCAACCTTCTGAGAAAATATTAGGCAAGGGAATAAAGAGGTTCTTCTGCAGTTGTATAGGGTTCTCGTAAGACCACATCTGGAGTATTGTGTACAGTTTTGGTCTCCTAATTTGAGGAAGGACATCCTTGTCATTGAGGCAGTGCAGCGTAGGTTCAAGAGATTGATCCCTGGGATGCCAGGACTGTCATATGAGGAAAGATTGAAAAGACTAGGCTTGTATTCACTGGAGTTTAGAAGGATGAGGGGGGATCTTATAGAAACATATAAAATTATAAAAGGACTGGACAAGTTAGATGCAGGAAAAATGTTCCCAATGTTGGGCGAGTCCAGAACCAGGGGCCACAGTCTTAGAATAAAGAGGAGGCCATTTAAGACTGAGGTGAGGTTTTCACCCAGAGAGCTGTGAATTTATGGAATTCCCTGCCACAGAGGGCAGTGGAGGCCAAGTCACTGGATGGATTTAAGAGAGAGTTAGATAGAGCTCTAGGGGCTAGTGGAGTCAAGGGATATGGGAAGAAAGCAGGCACGGGTTATTGATAGGGGACGATCAGCCATGATCACAATGAATGGCGGTGCTGGCTCGAAGGGCCGAATGGCCTCCTCCTGCACCTATTTTCTATGTTTCTAATTAGAGTGAGAGAAAGACTGGAATAAAAAAATTGATAGAGTGAAATATCCTACACTTAGCCGTTTATCATCTGGGGCACAGTGACTAATCGGTAGTTATTGACTAGGACCTCATTGCAAAAAGGATATGTTTTCAATGGATATCTCTAAAACAAGGGTTCTCTATAACCACCTAACCTTAACATTTAAAGACATTGTCAACTCACCTCCCAACTTCTACTCTCATTGCATTGCTTATGACAACTGTCATTTAGATACAGTTTTTTTTTAGTAAATGTCAGGTTGATTAGTACATGTGTCAGGGGTTATGGGAAGAAGGCAGGAGAATGGGGTTAGGAGGGAGAGAGATCAGCCATGAGTGAATGGTGTAGACTTGATGGGCCGAATGGCCTAATTCTACTATTCCATACAACCTTATGACCTTATTATTCTTGTTGCTTTAGAAAGACCAAATATACTTATGATATATGAGAATCAAAAAGGTGGTGGTAAGCTCTTTTCTTCCTTGAAGATGGGTTCACCTGCTCAAAGTCAGAGCAAACCCTCACCAGCACGCATACATGGTCACTTTATCAAAGAGAAAAGGAGGCAGTGATACAAATAGGTGCCAAGTTCAGCTGATTTCAACCATCACAATAGGTTAATATCCAAGATGCATTGTCTTTCACACATACGCACATTACATTTTAATTGCCATCTCATGTTTCCTGTGGCTTTTCATCCCAACTGGCTACGCGTTTCTAATAGCCTTATAGTTGATCCCTGCTGCAGCACCAAAGAAACCACAGTGCTATACCACCCCGTAATAAAGATGCTAAGTGTCACTTTGAACATGGACAGCTTGATATGTGATATAACCATTTTAAAGTATCTTGTGAAGCTGACAGTGCAGTGACAGATCAACTTAACCTGTCCATTATACATTGAATCCATCCATTGCATTACTGTTATATCGATGGTGCAGTGCATAACTATAGTGAGAGATTTTTCCTCATTTTTAAATATTCTTTTGACACAGCAGAGCAAAACAATTTAATAGACGTATTGCATAGCTTCGAGCCCTGCTTTTCCCAGCTGCAAAGTTAATGAAGCAAATTTGCCAAGAATGTTGTAAGGTGAAACAAGCCACCCTTCAAAACTATTGTTCAAAAAATTGAGATGTACTTCCTCGGGACTAATTGCAGTCAGATCTTATTAGCAGGCATCTACACATTGATCCAATCAGACTTTCCTTGAAGAAACCTTTCTTGTTTTTCTGGAGCATCCGAGAATGGATAGAGGGATATCAAATTCTACAATAGGGTAGGCAGTCAGATCCTTTTTCCAAGGGTGGTTATGCGAAAGACTAGAGGGCATAGCTTTAAGGATGGAGGGGCAAATGTTAAAGGGGATATGGGTCAAGTCAAGTCAAGTCACATTTATTTATATAGCACATTTAAAAAACAACTCTCGTTGGCCAAAGTGCTTTACATTTGTTATAAGAATAGTATAAACAAACAAACTACATACATATAGCCCTCGCTCAGTGGACGTCAGGAAAGGCTTGGGAGTATAGATAAGATTTTAGTCTTGACTTAAAGGAGTCGATGGAGGGGGCAGTTCTGATGGGAAGGGGGATGCTGTTCCACAGTCTAGGAGCTGCAATCGCAAAGGCGCAGTCCCCCCTAAGCTTATGCCTAGACCGCGGGATATTCAGCAGCCCCAAGTCGGCCGATCAGAGGGACCTGGAGGTGGAGTGGTCGGTGAGAAGACTTTTAATGTAGGAGGGGGCAAGCCCATTGAGGGCTTTGTAGACATAGAGGAGGGTCTTGAAATGTATACGGAACCGCACAGGGAGCCAATGGAGAGAGGCCAGGATCGGGGTGATGTGGTCCCTTTTTCGGGTGCCCGTCAGGAGTCTCGCTGCGGCGTTTTGGACCAGTTGCAGGCGGGACAGGGAAGATTGGCTGATGCCAGTGTAAAGAGAGTTGCAGTAATCTAGGCGGGAGGAGATAAATGTGTGGATGATCTTTTCGAGGTCATCAAACTGGAGGAATTGTTTTATTTTAGCTATCGTCCGAAGCTGAAAGAAGCTAGCTTTTACCACGGCATTGACTTGTTTGTCAAATTTCAATGCTGAGTCAAATATCACACCAAGGTTTTTGACATGAGGTTTGAGTAGTGGGGTAAGGCTTCCAAGACTGCCTGCTATCATTTTTATTGAGTCCGAGGGGCCGAGAAGGATGGCCTCAGACTTACTCTCATTTAGTTGGAGGAAGTTCTGGGCCATCCAGCACTTTATATCCTCAAGGCAGCAGGTAAGGTTAAGCAGATTTGATTGGTTTTTATGCTTCAGGGAGAGATAGAGTTGGGTATCGTCTGCGTAGCAATGGAAGGAAATGCCATGCCTTTCAATGACTTGGCCTAAGGGGAGCATATACAGGGAGAAGAGAATGGGGCCAAGGATGGAACCTTGTGGAACCCCGCAGCAGAGATTACCTGAGGAGGAGAAAGTGTTGCCTATGTTAGTCGAGAAACTCCTACCTTTGAGGTAGGAGATGAACCAGCTCAGGGCAGTGCCATCAATACCAACCCCGTACCGGAGACGGTCAATTAGGATGGTGTGGTCGACTGTATCAAATGCTGCGCTGAGGTCAAGAAGGAGCTGGATTGCACAGTCGCTGGAGTCAACGGTGAGCAGTAGGTCATTATGTACCTTCTACAAGGCAGACTCTGTGCTGTGGTGAGCAGTTTATTTACACCGAGAGTGGTAGGTGCCAATAACGAACGCGCTGCCTGGAATGGTAGCGGAAGCAGATATGATAGTGGTGTTTAAGAGGTTTTCAGATTGGCTTATGGATATGCAGGGTATTTGGAATTCGGTAGAGCAGGTTTGTTTAACTTGGCATCATGTTTGGCACAGAAATAATGACTGAAGGACCTGTTCCTCCGTACATTTCTATGCAATAGGATTCTCAAACTTCTTCATTGTCAGACCACAATCAAAATGAATCGGACTTTGCTGGCTTTACCTTGCACTAAACGTTATTCTCTTATCATGTATCCATACACTGTGAATGGATCGATTGTAATAATGTATTGTCTTTCTGCTGGCTGATTACCATGCAACAAAAGCTTTTCACTGTACCTCGGTACACATGACAATAAACTGAACTGAATTAAATGAATTGGCAACAACACTTCCTCCTGGAAGAGCATCATTGCAGGAGCACCTCCAGGCTGTACATACTGTAAGTTCATAAGTTCTAGGAGTAGAATTAGGCCACAGCCCATCAAGTCTACTCCACCATTCAATCATGGCTGATCCATCTTTCCCTCTCAACCCCATTCTCCTGCCTTCTCCCCATAACCCCTGACATCCGTACTAATCAAGAACCTGTCTATCTCTACTTTAAAACCCATTGCCTTGACATCCACAGCCATCTATGGCAATGAATTCCACAGATTCACCACCCTCTGACTAAAGAAACTCCTCTTCATCTCCTTTTGAAAGGTAGGTCCTGTTTGCTCAGTCCCCTACTCTTCTCTGTCCATGCCCAATACTGTGCAGGCAGACACAGTTCCAAAGCCATCTTTAAATTTGCTGCCAATGCCATCGTTGTTGGATGAATAACAGGTAACGATGAGTCAGCATATAGGAGGAAGATTGTTAAACTGAGTGGTGTCAGAACAACAATGTTACTCACAATGATAGCAAGAGCAAGGACCAGATTGTTGATTTCAGGAAGGGAAAGCAAAGGATCCATTAACCTGTCATCATTGATGGTAGGGCAGTGGAGAGAGTCGACAGCTTCAAGTTCCTAGGCGTTGCATAAATCAGAAGATCTGTGCTGGTCCCATTGCATTGATCCAGTCCCAACCAAAGCTGATCAACATCTATACCTCTTCAGAAGAGTGAGGAAATTCGATATGTCTCTGAATGCTCTATCGAACTGTGTACAGTAGAGAGAATATTGACTGGTTGCATCATGGCCAAGTTCACTTACTTGAAAATCCTGGAACAAAAGAAGCTGCAAAAAAATATAGACATTGCTTGGTCCATCCTGGGTATTGACCTCTGCACCATCAAAAGGATCTATAGGTTGCACTGTCTCAAAAAGCCTGTTATTATCATCAAAGCCCAACACCACCCTGACCATGCTCTAATCTCACTACTACCATCGGTAAGAATGTACGGGAGCCTGAAATAACATAATCCCCAGGTTCTTAAACGGCTTTTTATCACAAAAATCAGAATCTTGAACAGTACAATCCTAATCAAATCCCTCCCTCAGCAATAGTCATCTTCTATGAGTACATTGTTTGTCGTATTTTCGTTGCTTTTTTCACACAGTCACAGTTTAAGGATAAGAGGGAAGTCTTTTAGGACCGAGATGAGAAAAACATTTTTCATGCAGAGAGTGGTAAATCTCTGGAACTCTCTGCCACAGAAGGTAGTTGAGGCCAGTTCATTGGCTATATTTAAGAGGGAGTTAGATGTGGCCCTTGCGGCTAAAGGGATCAGGGGGTATGGAGAGAAGGCAGGTACAGGATACCGAGTTGGATGATCAGCCATGATCATATTGAATGGCGGTGCAGGCTCGAAGGGCCGAATGGCCTACTCCTGTACCTTTTTTCTATGTTTCTATGTTGCACAACATAGTTCTGCTTTGCACTATTATGGTCTGGCTATCTAGTATTACTGATCATTAATTTATTGTGTTATTGATGATTCTATATTTATGTTATTGGATTGATGGGTCTACAAAGCTTCAGGAAGTAAAAATTGTATTTACTTGTTGCTGGTACACATGACAATTGAACATCCTTGATACTTGCAGGAGTGACAAAAACAGAGTTGTTCCGCAAACCAGAATTTGGAGAAACTTGGGCGTCACACTGGCACAGCGGTGGAGTTGCTACCTTACAGCGCCAGAGTCACAGGATCAATCCTGACTATGGGCGCTGTCTGTATGAAGTTTGTATGTTCTCCCTGCAACTGCATGGTCTTTCTCCAAGTACTCCAGTTTCCACCCACATTTCAAAGACGTGTGGGTTTGGTAAATTGATTGGCTTCTGTAAATTATGCCTTAGTGTGTAGGATGCAGAACTGGGATAACATATAACTACTGTACGGGTGATTGTTCGTTCAGCACAGGTGGGACTTATGCCCCCGTCCCACTTAGGAAATCTGAAGGGAAACCTCTGGAGACTTTGCGCCCCACCCAAGGTTTCCGTGTGGTTCCCGGAGGTTCCCGGAGGTTTTTGTCAGTTTCCCTACCTACTTCCACTACCTGCAACCTCCGGTAACCACCAGCAACCTCCGGGAACCGCACGGAAACCTTGGGTGGGGCGCAAAGTCTCCAGAGGTTTCCGTTCAGGTTTCCTAAGTGGGACAGGGGCATAGGGGCTGTTTCCATGCTGTATCTCTAAAATAAATATTACAATCTACCAAGAAGGTAGGGTGTTTTGAAGTGATAGGATGGGATGGTTAATGGAAAGAGGCAAGAACAAGGGATTGAATTTTAAAACGTTACCATTTTACGAATACAATAAACCCTCATTTTAACAGACCTCTTTATAACAGGTTGTGGTTACAGAGCTACTGACAGCTGCCCACCTCTCCCGCTACCACAGTCGCCTCCACCGCACTGCCCCCCCTGGCCGTGCCTGCCGCTACCACCACCACTGCCAACTGCACCGCTGTTTTGACCCGCTCATTTGCCGCCATCACTGCCTTTACCAACCCTTACCTGAAATCCGGCCACCGTTGACTCCACCAATCCTTGACTCTCCCCGGCTGCCAGAGGGCCGGAGCAGTCCACAGGCCCAGTTACAGACCGAGTCTGAAGAAGGGCCCCAACCCAAAACATAGAAACATAGAAACATAGAAATTAGGTGCAGGAGTAGGCCATTTGGCCCTTCGAGCCTGCACCGCCATTCAATATGATCATGGCTGATCATCCAACTCAGTATCAGTCAGTTCCAGAGATTCACCACTCTCTGTGTGAAAAAAGTTCTTCTCATCTCGGTTTTAAAGGATTTCCCCCTTATCCTTAAGCTGTGACCCCTTGTCCTGGACTTCCCCAACATCGGGAACAATCTTCCTGCATCTGGCATGTCCAACCCCTTAAGAATTTTGTAAGTTTCTATAAGATCCCCTCTTAATCTCCTAAATTCTAGAGAGTATAAACCAAGTCTATCCAGTCTTTCTTCATAAGAAAGTCCTGACATCCCAGGAATCAGTCTGGTGAACCTTCTCTGCACTCCCTCTATGGCAATAATGTCCTTCCTCAGATTTGGAGACCAAAACTGCACGCAATACTCCAGGTGTGGTCTCACCAAGACCCTGTACAACTGCAAAACATCATCTATGCAAGCCCTCCAGAGTTGCTGCCTGACCTACTAAGTTACTCCTGCGCTTTGTATCCTTTTGCGTTTCTTTTAAATTTTATTTTTTAAATTTTTTTTTAACAATAAAAAGGAGACAGATAAAGAATAGAAAAGAAATAGAGAATTGTGTGATATCAGAAAGTGAGAAAAGGAAAATGAGAAAAGAAAGAAAATGAAGAGAGAAGAAGCAGAGGTGGAAAGCAGAAGAATAAAGGAGAGACAGCTATTTGATATTCTTGACCACCGTTCACCCAGCCCTGAAACGGATCGTTTCTACGTTTGTATTGCACCATATGCTTGTAAGAAGTCGACAAATGGAGACCAAATCCTTAGGAATTGGCCTACTTCCTTTTGCCTTTTAACCAGCAACTGCAGTTATTTGTTTCTACTACTTGTACAACTTACTCGGTTATAGTGGACAATCGGCAATAACGGCAATAACGGACACCACCCCCCTCCCCTATGGTCCGTTATAACGAAGCTCTATTTTTTTGCACAGAGGTGAACATTGAGTCAAAATATCCAACAGCTGGTTGCACAGTAGCTGCACAGCTTGTGTCAGACACATGAAACCAACACAACAGCACAACTGAGGCAATCAAACTCACCCTGGCTTAATGGTAGAATGAGAGACACATTACAGATTGTGGTGCAATACGATTGTGCTGCAGATGGCCGACAGTTGATGGCCTGTTATGGGCTGCTGGATCTGCCCTGAGTCTACCCCATTCTGCATGGTGAAAGAGCCGTCCAACAAGATGGCGGCCGTCCTCACTGTGAAGAAGTCAATGAGGTACTTCTGAAGGCACAGGAGACGGCAGATACTAGAATCTGGAATGAAACAGCAAGCTGTTAGAGCATTTAAGAAGGAACTGCAGATGCTGGAAAATCGAAGGTACACAAAAATGCTGGAGAAACTCAGAGGGTGCAGCAGCATCTATGGAGCGAAGGAAATAGGCTTAGGCCTATTTCCTTCGCTCCATAGATGCTGCTGCACCCGCTGAGTTTCTCCAGCATTTTTGTGTACCTAAGCTGTTAGAGCAACTCAGTGGGTTGAACAGCAACTATGGGGGTAAGGAGTTGTTGATATTTGGAGTCGAGATATTGCATCAGGACTTCTGAAATGTAGTCACTAGTTAAGTGCAATACACAGCAGCCAATTAAGTTTAGTTTAGAGATACGGCATGGAAACAGGCCCTTTGGCCCACCTAGTCCACGACTTCCATCCTTCACCCGTTGGCACTAGTTTCATGCTATCCCACTTGTTATCCCACTTTCCCATCTATTCTCTACACACTTTACACTCGCAATTTACAGTGGCAACTTAGCCTACAAACCCATACGTTTTGGGATGTGGGAGGAAAAGGGGCACTAAAATTAAGAAAACCGAACACCAAAATCAAGTCAAGTCAAGTCAAATTTATTTGTCACATACACATACGAGATGTGCAGTGAAATGAAAGTGGCAATGCTCGCGGACTTTTGTACAAAAGACAAACAACGAAACAACCAAACAAATTATAAACACAATCATAACACACATATTCTTTTACATAATAAATAATGGAAGGAAAAACGTTCAGTAGAGTTAGTCCCTGGGGAGATAGGCGTTTACAGTCCGAATTGCCTCTGGGAAGAAACTCCTTCTCAACCTCTCCGTTCTCACCGCATGGCAACGGAAGCGTTTGCCTGACCGTAGCAGCTGGAACAGTCCGTTGCAGCGGTGGAAGGGGTCTCCCATGATATTATTTGCTCTGGAGTTGCACCTCCTGTTGTATAATTCTTGCAGGGGGGCGAGTGAAGTTCCCATAGTGCGTTCGGCCGAATGCACTACTCTCTGCAGAGCCTTTTTGTCCTTGGCAGAGCAATTCCCAAACCAGATGGTAATGTTCCCGGACAAGATGCTTTCCACCGCCGCTGCTTTGAAGCACTGGAGGATCCTCAGAGACACTCTGAATTTCCTCAATTGCCTGAGGTGGTAAAGGCGCTGCCTTGCCTTACTCACGAGAGCTGAGGCATGTGATGCCCATGTCATATCCTCGGAGATGTGGACTCCCAGATATTTAAAACAGTTCACCCTATCCACAGGATCCCCATCCAGAGGAAACCCTTGCAGTTGCAGGGAAAACTAGCACACTCCACATAGACAACACCATGATCAGAATCGAACACAGGTCTCCGGTGCTCTGAGGCAGCGGCACTACCAACCGTGCCACTGTGCAAATTCCACTGTCAGAAATACGATATAGAGCCGATAATTTGCTTACTTAGTGACGTCATATAATTGATTATTGTTGCCCGTAACACTGGTTGCAATGTGTTGGAATAACACGCGAGGTTCCATTATATCCAGTCGAGAGGGCATGCCTGGTTGAATGCTTCACTTGCACTGCACTGCACTAGAGTGTCAGCTTTGATTTTTGTGCCCGAGTTTCTGGAGAGAAATTCAAACTCACAAGCTACTGATTCCAAGTTGACTGAGCAACTGACTGACCACCACTGACACAATCATATTGCCTGTCATAAAACCACCAGCTACAGGCAACAATCTACACATTCATGTTGACTTTCAAGAACCCAGGAATGACATTCCCCCCAGCGCAACATACACGGCATTATTTTTGAACTAACCAAAAGATGTTTTTGACAATAAATTGCATTTGATGGAGTAATGCGAATGAAGAATGTTTTTGCCTCCAGCATTCAAAGCAATTTTCTGCTCAAAAACTGTAGGAGGGGGAAAAAAATAAAACCAAGAGAGAGAGAGGACTGCACATAATCAGTTACGTCCCTGCTTAATTGCTGTAGGTCATACTGTGTGAAGTTCATAGATAGAGAATAAAGTCAGGAGATAATACCAGGCAAAATACTCGGCTGGATAGATGGGTTGACAGAGAGACAGCTGCACAGATGTCCGTGGATTGTGGGAGTTGGGAGTGAGATCTGAAGGTTAAATGCTTGAAAAATATTCAGCCCAGGCATGGCTGCTGTGAATGTACCCGCTTCTAATGTTAGAACTAATAGCGGTTGCTTAATTATCACGCACCAAGATGAAATACACAGTAAAAAACTATGTATTTCATACAATCCAGTAAAATCATACAACACATGAGCACAATCACACATGAGTAAAAGACTGTATAGATTGAGTAACTTATCCTGGATTGATCGGGAAACGAGTCCTGGCTCGAAACTTCTCCTATTCATGTTCTCCAGAGATGCTGCCTGACTCACTGAGTTAATCCAGCATTCTGTGTCCTTTTGTGTATCTGCATCTGCAATTCCATTTGATCAAGGAATGGTTGGGTTACCTATGCAGGAACCCTGTGGGATTCTTAATGCATTAAAGTGCTGGCTTGGGAGATGGTTAGGAAGCTATTTGGACTTATTCCTAGGGTTTTTGAAACCTGGCAGCTGAAAGGGAAATGAGAACTGTTAAAGCAGCAGCTACTCCTCTGTTGGCAATACTCACCGATCGGGATGAGCGGGGCTGGCTTCTCTGGGTCCAAGCTCCCCAGTAACACTCTGCATTCCCTACCCCAGCCCTTCACAGTGAAGCTGGACTATTAACACTGCACAAGAGTTGCAAGCCTGGGATCTCCCACACTGAGATCACTCCTAGTCAGTGTTCCCCTGTGATCTCTGCAATCAGTGATCTCCCCCTGTCCTGATTTCTTTCACCACTATTTTCCCCACTCAAAAAAACCCAATCAGTTTGGACCAATTATCAATTTAAAATCTCCATTTGATTCATTAACTGAATTTCAATTTTATTTGTATAGCACATTTATAAACAACTCACATTGACCAAAGTGCTGTACATCAGTGCAGATACCAATGTGCTACATACAATAGTACACAGACCTAGCATATGTACATAAACTGTTTGCAGCACCCCCTCAGAGGGCCTCAAAAATGCTAGGGAGTAGAAATAGGTTTTATGCCTCGATTTAAAGGAGTCGATGGAGGGGGCAGTTCTGATGAAGAGAGGGATGCTGTTTAGCAGTCTAGGTGCTGCAACCGCAAACACGCAGTCACCCCTGAGCTTAAATAATTTATGAGGAATTTGGAGAACATGGAGCTGGATGAGCCATGATCCAGTGAATGGTAGAGGGATAAAGGGCCTCTCCTTATTTCTCGACCCGAAACGTCACCGATTCCTTTGCTCCATAGATGCTGCTTCACCCGCTGAGTTTCTTCAGCATTTTTGCCTACCCTCTCTTTATTTAAAGGTTCCTGTGACCTTCCCGACACTTCCCCCCTCTCCCCCCTCCGCTTCACAACACCGAACCCTGAGGCACATCACCACTGACAGGGTGCAAGAAAGAAACAAATAAAAGAATGTAAAAGGAAAGAAAGGAAAGACGAAGTGGATGAAGCCATTATGATTTTTTATTGTCATATCATGAAACCCTCATCCCTTTCACTGCTTTTTGGAAAAGCCATCTTTTTTCATTCCTCCTTCCTGTATATTCATTATTCTTGCAATTTTTTTCCTTCAAATATTTATCCAATTTCCTCCAGAAAGTAACAATTGACTCTGCTTATGTAGGAATGAACTGCAGATGCTGGTTTATACCGTAGACAGACACAAAATGCTGGAGTAACTCAGCTGGTCAGATTCAGCATCTCTGGAAAAGAGAATAGGTGATTGTTTCGGGTCGGAATCAGAGACAGCATTGGCAGCAGCTTATTTGGCCAAAGAACTCCAGACCACAATTCGGGTCAGAAAATTTTTCAGAATTTCCTCCAGCTTTTTGCTAATTATCCAAAGCAATTACCTGAAAGACCACAATTCCTTCATTTCCATATTTATAACATAACTAATATATAGCTCATTTAACAAATTACAGCACGGAAACAGGTGAATTACCTGAAGTCCGTGCCGAACAACTTCCTTCAATTTTCATTGTGTATATATATTTTTTAGATTTTCCACATAATACTGTCATTGCGCATTGCCTTATTCTCAATTATACTGAAAGAACATAACAGCACAGTTTCAAGACTCGCTTAGAAGCACAAAAGTCCCCGTTGACTGGTGTTAGTACATTAGTACAATAAATCCTCTCCAAACAGTAATTGTTTGAATCTCCCTGACAAATTTGTAAAATATGCATTTTAACATCATTCTCCAAACAAGCAAGAAGATGAAGGTAAAATATGATGCTTGTCCTGAAATTTTAAATATTAAAGCTTTTATTAATGTTATCATTCTATGTCAGCCTAAGAAAGCTCTAAATCAGCACTAAAGACCAGGGGTCAGTGAAGTCTGATAGCAACATTGATCAAGGGACTGATGAATATTTAATATGAGCGAGTTAAGACATTCTGTCAGACCAATGATGAACCAAGGTCTTTTATAGGGCTGGTTAAACAGCTACCTAAATTAACCTGATCCTGTGACAGACTTACATTCAGTGTGGAATTTTCAATTTTAACACCTTCTGGCTTCAAACAGCATTTCCCAACTGATATAAATTGAGCAAGGTTACACTTTGGAGGATACATGCAACCAACCTCTGCTTACAAAACTCCAACAGTTCCCAACAGAGGGCTGAAAGTGTTGTGGAAAACCAGGCTCCCGCACGTACTGAAACAAGGAACTGCAGATGCTGGTTAATACACACGAGGACACAAAGTGCTTGAGTAACTCAGACAGTCAGGCAGCATCACTGGAGAACATGGATATACATCTTTTCGGATCAGGACACTTCTACAGTCTGAAGACCTGAAACGTTGCCTGTCCATTTTCTCCAGAGATACTGACGGACTCTCTAGTGTCACTCCAGCATTTTGTGTCCTTTGACTAAACATGCTTAGAGGGCAGGTTGACTGGATGGGCGCTGTTTATTTCTAACCTCCGCCACTCTCACACTCACTGTCGAGTGCTGCAGCAGATTAATCTCGCTGAGATTCATCAGCCATTTTCCTTTCCAAAACAAAAAACGGGGACTCGATTTTGATGAGATGATCAGCCATTTTCTCTTTAGGGAAGATTCCAAACATGACAAAAAAGGGACTGAAGTTTAGGGGGGAGGGGGACTTCTTTACGATTTGTGTGGAATGAGCTGTTTGGTGGATTCGTTTTTATCATTTAAAAATCCTGTCGAGCAGGTTGGACTAGGGGACACGGACTATCCGTTGTAATTGTTATATATGGTTATATGATTTATGGTATCTCAATCCTGTCGCCATTGCTGACGCCATCTTTTTATTCCAGATCTAACTCACTCAATTTAAAATCACCAGCTGGAGTGCCAGTCTGACAATGTGGGAGGTAGTAGGGGGTGTGGATGGGGGTGGGATGGTCACCGTGGTACATCACGCAGAGTGCCAACACACAGTTCCGGCAGCCTAGGATTGGTATTGACCTCCAGTGTTGTCTGTGTGGAGTTTTCAAGTTCTCCCTGTGACTGCTTCCCTCCCTCCTTTTCCTACCATATTCCAAACAGGAGCTTATTAGTAGAATCTATGGACATGTAAAATCACCCCTAATGTATGTGGGTGATAGAACAGATGGGACTATGCGGAGATTAGTTTGCAAGGAAATAAGCAGCTGGCAAATGGGATTTTTCTGTGAGCCAGCATAGGCCCAAGTCCCTCCCTTTATTTTGTTATATGATGTTATATGAGGAAATATGATGATATAGGAATGATTTACCCAATGATCTACTGTATCCCCAAGCACCAGGAATAGATTTCCCATATCTGTTTTATACAATCGTACTATTAAGAGGCTTTCAGATAGGTACATGAAAGTTCAAGGAATAGAGAGATACAGATCATTGTAATGGCAGTTGAGATCAGTTCAACTTGGCATCAAGTTTGGCACACACATTGCGGGCTGAAGGGCCATTCCTGTGCTGTACTGTTCCATGTTCTATCAAACCCCCTCTTCATTTTATTAACTTTCACCTTGACCTTCTGTATTAAAAGATTACCCCTTGTAGAAGGTTACCACTGCACCAATCTTTCTACAATGTTGAGCGTTGGCATCAGTTTGCAGCATAACAGAGAAAGAAAGAAAGAAGCAGAGTCTGTGGAAGGGTCCCAAACCAAAACATCACCGATATCTATTCTCCTGAGATGCTGCCTGACCACTGGGTTACTCCATCAATGTGTGGCTTTCTGTTAACTAGCATCTGTAGTTCCTTGTGTCTACAAACATGTGGCAGAGCAGGTTCATTTCATAGGTTATAGGAGCAGAATTAGGCCATTCAGCCCATCAAATCTACCACACCATTCAATCATGGCTAGTCTAACTTTCCCTCTCAGCCCCATTCTTCTGCCTTCTCCCCATAACCCCTGAAACGCTTACGAATCAAGAGTGTATCAATCTCCAGCTTTAAAATATCTATTGACTTGGCCTCCACAGCCATCTGTGGCAATGAATTCAACAGAATCGCAACCCTCTGACTAAGGGAAATCCTCCTCCTCTCCTTTCTAAAGGTGAAGAAAGGTTGAAGTGTATTTCCAAATATCAGTGTGAGGAAGAGATTTTGACAGGAGAGATAAGGAGAGCATCTATTCCTGCTAAGATAAAAAATGACATGAGATAGGAGATCATAAATTTAGATACGAGTATCACAAACATCTGCCTCATCATCAAAAGGATTTGAGTATAGGAGCAGGGAGGTTCTACTGCAGTTGTACAGGGTCTTGTTGAGACCACACCTGGAGTATTGCGTACAGTTTTGGTCTCCTAATCTGAGGAAGGACATTATTGCCATAGAGGGAGTGCAGAGAAGGTTCACCAGACTGATTCCTGGGATGTCAGGACTTTCATATGAAGAAAGACTGGATAGATTCGGCTTGTACTCGCTAGAATTTAGAAGATTGAGGGGGGATCTTATAGAGACTTACAAAATTCTTAAGGGGTTGGACAGACTAGATGCAGGAAGATTGTTCCCAATGTTGGGGAAATCCAGAACAAGGGGTCATAGTTTAAGGATAAGGGGGAAATCTTTTAGGACCGAGATGAGAAAAACATTTTTCACACAGGGAGTGGTGAATCTGTGGAATTCTCTGCCACAGAAGGTAGTTGAGGCCAGTTCATTGGCTATATTTAAGAGGGAGTTAGATGTGGCCCTTGTGGCTAACGGGATCAGGGGGTATGGAGAGAAGGCAGGTACAGGATACTGAGTTGGATGATCAGCCATGATCATATTGAATGGCGGTGCAGGCTCGAAGGGCCGAATGGCCAACTCCTGCACCGATTTTCTATGTTTCTATGTTTCTATCTGTTATTCCTCAAAGATCAAGATCTCTTTTTCCAGAGGGGGTAGAACATAAAAACTGAGAAATGTAGATGTCCATAGGTAGACAATGCGGAGTGTTCTAGTTTCCATATCATGATAATGAGATTGAAATATAGGCGAGAAATAATTACACGTATGTTACTCGAATAGTGGGTACAGAGTAATGAAAAGATTGTAATCTTTTCTAGAAAAAGTATGACCAAGGGGAGATCTGGTGGAGGTCCAACCTTATAATTTAATATTCAAGAAGGAACTGCAAATGCTGGAAAATTGAAGGTAGACAAAAATGCTTGCGAAACTCAGCGGGTGCAGCAGCATCTATGGAGCGAAGAAAAATGCTCCTTCGCTCCATAGATGCTGCTGCACCCGCTGAGTTTCACCAGCATTTTTGTCTACTTTATAATTTAATATTGTGAATGAGCTTGAAAGTGTGGCTGTGGGAAAGCTTTTTTCCACTTGTGGATGAATCCAGAATAAAGGGGGTATGGATTCGACATAGAATATAGAACATTATAGCATGGGAACAGGCCCTTAGGCTCACAATGTCCAAGCCAAAATGACACCAAGTTAAAATAATCTTCCTGTGCCTGCACTTGATCCATATCCTTCCATTCTCTGCATATCCATATGTTTATCCAAAAGCCTCTTAAATACCACAACCATATCTGCCTCCACCAACACCCCAGTAGTGCATATGTCTAAACTAAATCAAAACTAGACTAATTTTTTTACAGTAACGTGCATGTTGTTCAAATCTACTTGTTCTGTCAATCAGCTCCTGCTTATTCAGTACATCAACACTTTGTTTTGCACCTTTATTCCTGTTTCCTATGCTTAAAATTCCTGTGTTTAAAATGCAGCATGTTCATTTTCACAGACTAAAAAACCAGCAGAATCAGTCTCTGAAAACATGACTCACAACATCAGGATTTTGTGGATAATAAATGTGATTTTATTTCATATAATGAGCACGAATCACACCGCCCTCTCACCTGGAAAGAAGAGAAACAAGCTGGAATGGCCATTTTTAACAATGAGCTCGTTCCAGCCAGTATGGACGAAATGTAAAGTATGGACAGAGGGTATGGAACAACATTGGAAATCAGGGAATCAGATGTCTGTTCATCTATGTTTCTATCCCAGGAGGTTGAAGTTTATTCTGATTCCCAACTTTGCAAAGTGCAAAATTAAGTCCTCAAGCAAAACCACATGTTTCTGAGAACCTTGTAACTATTATTATTGCAGGAAGTACGGAATGAAGTTGCTACAAACCCAGTTAATAAAGCTTCCATTTACTGCTTTTAAATAGAGTTGAGAAGTATCTAGTTCTGAATGTGTCCTAAGGTCAATATGGAAAGTGCGATGATCAAATGCTTGAAAGAGCATGATGGCTGTGGATCTGATGGGACCTTGGAACAATCCTCCTGTGGAAGCAGGCAATCAGAGATGAATAATGTAGGTGGGAGGTCACATAGTCAGTCTGGAGTACCTCCAATTACCTCAGGGAACAAAAGGAGGACAGGGTGGAACTTTCCCTCAAGTGATTAAATAGAGTTGAGATGCGTCAATGTGTAGGATTTTGTGATAGATTGAGATTGTAAGGTTTGCCTATGCAGTGTGTGGTTTTTCAGTACTGCTCATGTTGAATAAACTTCCAATGCAGTTTTTTTTTTAGTTTAGTTTAGAGATACAGCGCAGAAACAAGCCCTTTGGCCCACCGGGTCTGCACCGAGCAGCGACCCCCGCACATTATCACTATCCTACACCCACTAGAGACATTTTTTACATTTACCAAGCCAATTAGCCTACAAATCTATACGTCTTTAGAGTGTGGGAGGAAACTGAAGATCTCAGAGAAAACCCACGCAGGTCACGGGGAGAACGTACAAACTTTGTACAGACAGCACCCATAGTCTGGATGGAACCTGGGTCTCCGTCGCTGCATTCACTGTAATGCCCCTGTCCCACTTAGGAAACCTGAACGGAAACCTCTGGAGACTTTTTGCGCCCCACCCAAGGTTTCTGTGCAGTTCCCGGAGGTTCCCGGAAGGTTTCCCTACCTGCTTCCACAACCCGCAACCTCCGGCAACCACCTGCAACCTCCGGGAACCGCACGGAAACCTTGGGCGGGGCGCAAAGTCTCCAGAGGTTTCCGTTCAGGTTTCCTAAGTGGGACAGGGGCATTAGGCAGCAACTCTACCGCTGTGCCATCATGACCGCCCACTCAGCGTTCGTTATGTCTGCATTTGAGGACATTGGCATGAGCACAGCAGTCTTGAGCCTTTTTAAAGCAGGCAGCATCTCTGGAGAAAAGGACCAGGTGATGTTTAATGTCGGAACACTTCTTCAGACTAGAATCCAGTTGGACCCGCTGAGTTACTCCAGCATTTTGTGTCTATCTGCAGCACCTGCAGATCATTCCCACACATTGAGCCTATTTCATGCAGCTTTGGCTATACCCTGTCAGCAAGACTGGCAGTGATCCAGTTAGGCTGGTTGACAGACAGGTGCCAGAGTGGACATTTTCAGAGCGGCTGTGGTGGGACCATGAGAGCTATCTTCATAGAAGAGGATCAGTCTGCACCGAGTCAGGCAAAGTCATGACGGGTGAGTCAGCCCAGCTGATGGAGATTCTATGGGAGTTATAGAGTGATACATTGTGGAAACAGGGCCTTTGGCCCAACTTGCCCACACCAGCCAACATGTCCCAGTTACACTAGTCCCACCTGCCCTCGCTTGGTCCAGATCCCTCCAAACCTGTCCTGTCCATGTACCTGTCTAACTGTTTCCTAAATGTTGGGAAAATCCCTGCCTCAACTATCTCCTCTGGCAGTTGGATCCGCACACCCACTACCCTTTGTGTGAATGGGACTGTCTATCTTCGGTTTAATCCAGTTCCTTCTGACACACATGGGACAGGAAGCTGGGCTGAAGATCATTTAAGCCAGCAAGGTCATGATGAGTTTTGTTCAGACTCGACCGACTTTAGAAACAGCTCACAAAGGAGTTAATTAAACCAATCCATCAGAACAAACCCCTCGAATTATTCTTGCAGATGATATAAATAAGCAATCTTGTTCCCCAGCAAAAACAATTTATTCTTATGTAGGCACAATGTAATGGAACTTAATTCAACTCCATCTGTCAGAGCAAAATAAAGTGAGTAGGGTCATATTTAGTATTTCCCTAACAATTACTTCCCACATTTCCATGACACTGATGTGGAAGTTTGCCTTCAGATGTTTGTCTTAGTTCATTCTTAACAATCTTTCTTGATCAAGAGAACTTGCAATTGTAAAGCTCCTTTCATAACTCAGATCCCATCAACGTGTACTTTTGAAGCATAATTAATATTGCAATTTAGGAAATGCAGCAGACAATTTGCATTCAGTAACAGCCCACAAGAGTCGAATCATAATGGTGCTATTAGCTCACTTCTTCAACAATCCAGCATTTAGTGTTAATTCTAATATACCCGATATTGCCCTTTGAGTATAACCTCCGCTTCCATAGATCTCTGAACAGCAGAAGACTGACTGCAGGTGCAATTTTTAACCCAAGGAACTGTAGATCTCCACCAGCATCAAATTTTTAACCCAAGGAACTGTAGATGCTGGTGCAGATCTCTGGTCAGATGCTGGAAGTCACAGAGTACTGGAATAACTCATCAGTCCAGGAAGCATCTCCGGAGAACATGGATAGGTGACATTTGGGGAAGGAACCATTCTTCAGGCTGATTGTGGTGGGGGAAGGGTGAGAAAGCTGGAAATGCTGGAGTAGTACAACAGGTCAGAATAGATCACTGAATAGATCGATCATAATCTGGAAGTAATCCTGGGACCTTGTGGTCCGTATATATCTCTGAAGGTCACATCATTTCTGTAATAATTATCCTGATATTTAGCAAAGTGTTCGATTGATTTTTGTCCAACATATAAGATTCCAAGGATCTAGACAAGCTGGATGTGGAGAGGAAGCATTTTCTTATTGGAGAAACAAGAACAAGGGGTTGTATAGAACAAAGGGATCATTCACTTATGACAACGATTGCATTTCCTATTCTCTCAGAGAGCTGTGGATCTACTCGGTGGAAACCGAATCTTTGGATATTTTTAAGGCAGAGGGAGAGGTTCTTGACAAGCAGGTGATAAAATGTTAGCAAGGATAGATGAGGATAGAATACAGCTAGATTAGTCATTATCCTATTAAATAGTGGATTGCTCATGCTCTTAATTCATATGTTTGTATACACCAATTGTGGCCGAAGGCTAATACAAATAAGGCATTTCACTGCACTTAGGTACATATGAGAATAAAGTACCATTGAACCATTGATTTGTGTAGCAGCCACTTAAAAGATTGCCTTACATTGAATGGCCTAATCCTGCTCCCAGCACTTATGAATTTATGTCTCTTCTTAGTGGTCTCCCATGCAAGGAAGAACTAGCTCGGTCATTTGGAAATCATTTTGATCATATTTAACACCTTTATTTATTTATTTATCTATCTATCTATCTATTTATTTATCTTATTTATTTATCTATTTATTTATCTATTTATTTATTTATTTATTTATTTATTTGTATGTCTGTCTGTCTGTCTATTTATTTATCTATTTATTTATCTGTTTATCTATTTATCTATTTATTTATTTATTTGTCCGTTTATTTATTTATTTATTTATTTATTTATTTATTTATTGATTGATTGATTTATCTGGTTTTTTGGTTTTTTTTATTTGATTCTTTATTTCGAACAGAATAAAAGAATACAAAGCAAGTGTGAAACTGCATACGAAAAACAAAACAAGAATATTTATAAAGTGTCATAAACAATATCTATAAATAAATGAAATCGTATGTGTCCGAAAAGGAGCAGGAAGAAGCCAAAGCTTATTAATTCCCCCCCTCCCCCTTATTCAAGGGCTGAGAATTAATTTAAAAATTAATTTATTTCAAAACATTTATTTTAAAATGTTGCTTTTCTTTTAGATTGCTCAGTTTCGACAGAGGTCACTGACAAATTGGTGATAATTAGCTAAAATGAATTTCCCGCAGCCGAGAGGAGGAATGAGTTGACTACTCAACCAGCATCTGTAGGCATGGATCAACCTTGTCTACTGCGTGCAAAACTCATCAGGGCAGGCAGCATGTGTAGAAGGAAATGGACAGCCATGATCATATTGAATGGCGGTGCAGGCTCGAAGGGCCGAATGGCCTACTCCTGCACCTAATTTCTATGTTTCTATGTTTCTATGACAGACGATATTCCAGTTTGGGACCCTTCTTCAGACTGACTACTGTGTGTCGTATTCAGCCCCAGAAACCCTCAATCGTCCCAAATTCATCAGAGTCTTTCAGTAAAATAAGCTCCAAAAAAGCCACCACACAGAAATTAAGCACTGATGGTAACTACTTGAATTCTAGACTGAGCATCCTGAGAATGGAGTTCCAATTCTGATTTCCAATTTTTGATAATGTGTACAGATTATGAAAGAAAGTAACTGTTCCCCTGCTTATGCAAATCCATGGTTGCTTTTTGATCTGAGAGGCGCATCTTGGAATTTCTGCTAGTTGTGAGCTGGCCACGTTTCAGATGGTTTAATGAGATGTTACAGAGAGCTTGGAAGTAGCAACAGGAAAATATCTTTAAAAAATTGTTAAAGCCACTAAATCGAAATGTGGTGTGGTGAGATCAAAATTGATGCTCAAGTGGCAAAACAAATGAAATGGTGAGTTTTAGAGAGTAACTAATTAGGGCAATGTAGCAGAGAGCAAATGACCTAAATATAATAGGTAAAATACTAAATACGTACTACACTTAGTGGCGGCGCAGTGGTAGAGTTCCTGCCTTAATGTCAAAGACCAGAGCTTGATCCTGACTGTGACCACATGGGTTATCTCCAGGTTCTCCTGTGCCTTCCCACACTCCAAAGACGTGCGGGTTGTGGGTTAATTGGCTTCTGTAAATTGTCCCTAGTGAGTAGGGAAGTGTTAATATACGGGTGATCACTGGTTGGCACGGACGTGGTGAACCAAAGCAACGGTTTCCCTGCCAAATCTCTAAGCTAAACAGAACTAAACTAAAAAGGGAGAGGGCCAGCTTCCAAATAAATCTTTGGAGCTGAACATTGCAGCCATTGAAGGGGAAACGTACGACTTTCAGCTACAGAAAATGTTTCATGAACGCTATATTATTAGCATGAGTCCCAACGACTGTTGCATTAGTGAGGGTGTTAGTGCAGGCACAGATTACCGCCACAGTATGCAAGGAAGGGGAACATTGTAGCACAGTTGATTTTGCACCAGCGCAACATTCTGGAGCTTAATATTCCAGGAATGTCATCTCTGATCCTCTCAGGGGCGGGCAAGTGGCCGGGTGCTGAAAGGGACACAAGGGTGCTGTTTAAATGAACTACCCTTTGCTTGCTTCCTGGTTAATTTCAACCAGCGGTTGATTTGATTCTACATGAGTTTTCTGCTTTCTTTGAAGTTGTAAAAATGTATCATGAGAGGTGTCCCAGCGACTGGGGGACATTTTCTTTCCCCAAAAGTAGTTGGTAGCTGGAGGAATGACCAGAGGGATTATGAACCATTTTTAGCAGCTTGAGAGAGAGGCTGGCTCTCAGGTGCAAGGCAAACACCAGTGTGACAAGGGATCAATTCTACTTGGACATCAGTCAAGGGGAAAGATTGAGATGTTTCTGCTTCAACACAGACATGCTCTGTGGAATCATCCACCTCCTCATAATCACATTCATAATCCTACATTCAGCAGGATAAGTATCACATTACCGTGGATGTCAGCTTCACCACAGGCATAGAAGTCTAGGGCTAAGTGCCGGTAAACAGGATTAATGTAGACAAGTCTTTGGTGGTCAGCATAGACATGGTGGGCCAAGAAGTCTGTTTCTATGCTGTGCAGTTATGCCTCTTTGAGCTAACATTCACTGGATAGAACTGGAGCGAACTTGGCGTTTGCATCCATGAGACAAGAGATTACTTTATTTTGTTATCTCTTGCCAAAGAGCAGCAGGCAGAGCAGGCACCTGGTTTTGCAGACTGGCGTTAGCCGTGCTTATCTTTGCGGCCACTGTGACTGTGACATGTAGCACTATGAAATGGCTTCAACTCCCTCAGCTTCCAGCTGGTTTGTTGCATAAACAATGAGGCCAACGGGTCCACAGCCAGTCCCTTGGCTAATGACGTGGTGCCTTCATTTAACGGCAGCCACAGGGTGAGTTGCACTTGAATCACAACAAACCAATGTGAGCGAACTGTGTGGCATTGCATGGCTGTGGCACAGCCCCTGCATCACACAACAAGACAATAAGGAGACGTGACGCAGCACTTTGCTGTTACAGCGCCAAAGAGCCTGAGTTCAGGCCTGACGTGGGTGCTGCCTGGTTTCTGTACGTTCTCCCTGTGCTTATCTTTGCGGCCACTGAGACATGTCACATGTAGCAAGGTATACAATGTGTAGCTTCATTGGCTTTGGTCAAATTCCAGTGTGTAGGTTGCGGTAATCGCTTGAGGCGCAGACGGGTCAGTGGGTCTGTTTCCGCTAAACGAATGACGTGGTGCCCAAACAGAGTAACCATTGCCACCATCTGAGTTGCACTGAATCACCCTGCCATTCCAGCCTGTGTTAGTGGCTTCTTCACGGAGATGGCAAGCTATGGCACAAAGGTGCACAGCCCCTGATCACACAACAAGAACCAGAATAAGGACAGCACGTGACGGGTGGGGACAAAGTACAAAGGAGGAGCATAGGGAGGGAAGAATCAGGTAGGGAGACTAAGGTTGCTGCCTTACAGCGCCAGAGACCTGGGTTCAACCCTGACTGTGAGTGCTGCCTATATGGAGTTTGTACGTTCTCCCTGTGACCAAGTGGATTTTCTCCCAATGTTCCAGTTTCATCTCACATTCCAAAAGTATACAATTTGTAGGTTAATTGGCTTTGGTGAAATAGTCCCTAGTGTGTATGATAGCGCTGAAGCAAACATTTACTTCCCCATCACCAACATCTTGCCTATGTTGCTGATCACACCAACAGTTGTTGGCCCTGCTGCTGAAGTAAAAGATAATGCAAAGCAACAAGCCTAACTCAATTTTTCAATAATCCTGTCATATTGTACATAAGTCACATCGAATCATCCTCGAGTAGACAGGCCTTTGTGAATCTGTGGAATTCTCTGCCACAGAAGGTAGTTGAGGCCAGTTCATTGGCTATATTTAAGAGGGAGTTAGATGTGGCCCTTGTGGCTAAAGGGATCACGGGATATGGAGAAAAGTCAGGGATGGGATACTGAGTTGGATGATCAGCCATGATCATATTGAATGGCAGTGCAGGCTCAAAGGGTCGAATGGCCTACTCCTGCACCTATTTTCTATGTTTCTATGTTTCTATGTTTGTCTGTGTGCTCCTGAGCATTCCTGTAGCAATGGGAGTGGAAGGCTCTGAGCTTCAAGCCACATAGAACATTACAGCACAGGAACAGGCCCTTCGACCCACAATGTCCATGATGGACATGATGCACAGTTAAACTAATCTCCTCTGCCTGCATGTGATGCATATCCCTCCGTATGTCTGCGTGAGGCCCAATGCAAATTGGAGGAACAGCAGCTAACATCCCAGCGGTATGAATATTGACTTCTCTAACTTCAAGTAACCCTTGCCTTCCCTCTCTCTCCATCAGTCGCCCAACCCTTCTCTGTCCTCCTGATTAAATTTTACTGATTGTATGTCTCGTTGTCACCTTCCCCTCAGCTAACAATGATCCATTCTACATTTTCCTGAAACTTTGTCCACTTTAATCTCTCGTTTTCACACCTTACCCTCCCCTATCTCCACGTCTCCCTCTCCCCTGACTCTCCGCCTGAAGAAGGGTCTCAACCCGAAATGTCACCCATCCCTTCTCTCCAGAGATGCTGCCTGTCCTGCTGAGTTACTCCAGCATTTTGTGCCTGTCCAAAAGCTTCTTAAATGCCCCTATCGTACCAGTCCTTCACTACACATTCTAGGAACCATCACTCTATGTGTAAAAAACTTGGCCCGCACACTCCCTTTAAACTTTGCCCACCTCACGTTAAAGCGATGCCCTCTAAACTTTGACATTCCCACCCTCAGATTCAGATTCAGATTCAATTTCAATTGTCATTGTCAGTGTACAGTACAGAGACAATGAAATGCATTTAGCATCTCCCTGGAAGAGCGACATAGCAAATGATTTGAATACCTGTAGCGCCTCCCGGATGGTAGGAGGGTAAACAGTCCATGGTTGGGGTGAGAGCAGTCCTTGGCGATGCTGAGTGCCCTCCGCAGACAACGCTTGCTTTGGGCAGACTCAATGGAGGGGAGCGAGGAACCGGTGATGCGTTGGGCAATTTTCACCACCCTCTGCAATGCCTTCTGGTCGGAGACAGAGCAGTTGCCATACCATACTGTGATGCAGTTGGTAAGGATGCTCTCGATGGTGCAGCGGTAGAAGTTCACCAGGATCTGAGGAGACAGATGGACCTTCTTCAGTCTCCTCAGGAAGAAGAGACGCTGGTGAGCCTTCTTTTTCACCTTTCCACCCTGGGAAAATGGTTCTGACTGTCTATCCTACCGATGCCTCTCTCCCGCACTCCCGTTTAAAATGAGTTCCAGAAAATCCTGCCCCTGCCTGTTGCAACCACCATCCCTTTAAGAGGTAAAGGTCAGTTTTAATTAGAAATGACTAGCCTTAAGTGGCGTTGGCCTCACATGGAATTGGAAAGCAGTGCTAATGAACAGGATGATTACCAGTGGCTGGGTTCAGCAGTCTTGTAAACAAACAGGCAACACAAAACTGACTCGCTGCCTGCATCAGAAGTGATGAATACTTGAAATTCTCACAGCACGTTGGCTAAAGTAGATTGGGAAAATAGATTAAAAGATACAATGGCAGGTAAGTAATGGCAGACATTTAAATAAATAGTTTATAATTTGCAATGGAGACCGCAAGGGAGAGGTGCCTCTGGTTAACAGGAGATTGGATCAGATTAAAGGTTTATATATTGCTATACGGCATCATAAACCTCGGGACTGGAAGAATGTTTTAATTCAGCAAAGGCTGATCAAGATGGAAAGGAAATGGAACATTGGAGTAAGCTAGCAAGGGTGAAGCAAAGTATAAGCTTTGATGTCGAAACAAAGAACTGCAAATGCTGATTCATAGACACATAGATAGACACAAAGTGCTAGAGTAACTCAATGGGTCAGGCAGCATCTCTGGAGAAAAGGGACGGGTGATGTTTCTGGTCACGACCTTCTTTAGGTCCTGACCCCAAACGTCACCTATACATTTTTTTTCTCCAGAGATGCTGCTCGACCCGCTGAGCTTCTCCAGCACTTTGTGCTATAAGCTGTGATGTAGGTAGAGTACTCTGAATTATAAAATATAACCATTCATATTTTAAACAAAGCAAATGGTGTGGCAGTTTTTATTGCAATATAAAATGACGTACGAGTCAAGAAATAATAATATTGTGTAAGACTTTGAGATTACTGCTGAAATAATTTGCACAGTATTCCTTGTCTAAGGAAGGCTGCAGTAGCTTTGGGTATATTGGAATGAATGTTTGCGTTCTAGGTGGAGGGGATTGCCAATGGGGAGGGGGTGAGTAGATCAAGCTGGCATTCCCCAGTATTTGGAGACAGAGCTTTTTTTTTTGCAATGGGTTATCTACCGACACCACCGGAAAGTATAAATGTCATGGTGTTGTTTACCAGCTACATGACACATGTGTCTATTAAAGGTGCCTTCAGGCAACTTTTTCTGTACAAAAAAAAAACATTATAAGAAAACAACGAGACCTCTTTGAAATCTTAAGTTCTTATGGGACTTGTTAGGGTAGACAGTGGGAAGATATTTTCCCTTGGGGAGACAAGAGTTCAGTGATTCAGTGATGGTTAATCCTTAGAAATCTGTCATACCATGTTGCATGGATGTTCTTCACGGTAAGGTCAAACTTCTGCTCTCCCAACCTAGAGTCCTTCTTTACAAACTGCAAACCATTCTACTCTCGGAGGGAATTTAACTCATTTATTCTCACTGGACTTTACGTGTCCCCCCCCCCCCCCCCCCCCCCCCCCCCAATGCAAACGTGAGGCGCAAATGCAACTCGCTGACCAGGTAATGAGGGTAGAGAGTGACTTCCTGGACTCCATGTTTTGGGGGACTTTAACAAAGCTAAACTCAGCTGTGACCTTCCAAAATACAGACTTCATGTTACCTGAGAACACTTGACCACTGTTACATGTCAATCAAGAACGCATATTGCTCTGTTCCCTGGGCGGGTCTGGGTCTCTCTGATCATTGTCTAGTTCACCTTATTCCGACCTACAGGCAGAAACTAAAAGCTGCTAAGCCTGTGGTCAGAACAACGAAAATGTGGACAAGCAAAGGCATTGAGAACCTACAATCCTGCTTTGACTGCACGGATTGGAATGTGTTCAGGGAAGCTACCACAAGCCTCGATGACTATACAGACACTGTATCATCATATGTCAGCTTTTGTGAGGACAGTTGCATTCCAACTAGGACCCGGACCTGGTTCAACAGCAACAAGCCCTGGTTTACTGCAGAACTCAACAGCTCCGACAGTCCAAAGAAGAGGCCTACAGGAGCGGGGATGCAGACCTTTACAGGCAGGCCAAGTACAAGCTGAGAAGAGGAATCAGAGCTGCCAAGGAAAGGTACTCTGAGAAGTTGAGGAACAGGTTCTCAGCTAGTGACTCTTCTTCAGTTTGGAAGGGCTTGCAAGAAATCACCAGATACAAGAGGAAAGCCCCACGCTCTTTGGACATTCGTCAGCTGACCAACGACCTGAATGAGTTCTACTGCAGGTATGACAAGCAGAAATGTAACCCTGGTACCCCCTCCCCCCCTTCCCAACAAACACAGCCAGACCCCAGTCTGTAAAGACTGGACCCATTCCCACCCACCCCTCTCCAATCACCACTTAACACTCATTTACAGTCTGACTGCAAAAGACTGTGGCCTCGTCCACTCCCCACCCCCTCCGTGCTGCATAACATCACTTCTTCATCAACAACAATAAAAATAGAGGTGTTCAGAAGACAGAAAAGCTGGAAAACTCCCAGGCTGGACAATGTTTCCCCCTCTACTCTCAAGCTCTGTGCCGAACAACTGGCACCGGTCTACACAGATATTTTCAACCAGTCCCTGGAAACCTGTACTGTCCCTGCCTGCTTCAAAGTCTCCACTATTGTCCCTGTGCCCAAAAAGGCAAGGATTACTGGTCTTATTGACCACAGGCCTGTCGCACTGACCTCTATAGTCAGGATGAACATGGCCAAACTGAAAAATATCATGGACCCTCTGCAGTTTGCATATCGGGCCAATAAATCTATGGATGACACAGTCAACCTAGGCTTGCACTTCATCCTACAGCAACTAGACTGCCAGGGGACCTATGCAAGGATTTTGTTTGTTGATTTTAGCTCTGCATTCAACACCATTGTGCCAGAGCTACTACACTGCAAACATTTCGAGTTGACTGTGCCTGAACCCCTCTATCGGTGGATCACCAGCTTCCTGACAGACAGTAAGGCTGGGAAAGCACATCTCGGACCCGCAGACCCTCAGCATTGGAGCACCGCAAGGCTGCATACTCTCCCTTCTCCTCTACTCTCTCTACAGCAACGACTGCACATCCACTGACTCCTCTGTCAAGCTTCTCAAGTTTGCGGATGACACAACCCTGATTGGACTGATCCAGGATGGGGAGGAATTTGCCTACAGTCAGGAAATGTCACAGCTGGCGTCCTGTTGCCGTAGCAACAACCTAGAGCTCAATGCTCTTAAGACAGTGGAATTGATTGTAGACTTTAGGAGAGCTCCCCCTCCCCTCACCCCACTCAGCATCAACAACACCACAGTCGCATCTGTGGAGTATTTTAAGTTCCTGGGAATCATCATCTCCAACAACCTTAATGGTATGGGGGGCCACCATCGACTCCACAGTCAAAAAGGCACAACAGAGGATATACTTCCTGCGGCAAGCTGGGGTTGGTAAGGATGCAGCGGTAGAAGTTCAATCTGCCCTTCTTCACAGGCATGAGCCTGATCAGAGTAGAGGTATTGTGTGTCCAATTCTATATGACTCCCAGCCATCGTAGATTGTGGATGGGGGTGTGCGTGCCGCCTGGACTCCTCACCTCCTCTTCTATCATGTTGTCAGCGCACCATGCTGTTGCTGGACTCAGCCACCATCGCACAACACTTGGAGGCTGCAGCAAATCAGGTCTCATAGATCAGCAGAGAAGGTTAAGAGGTGTGCTTGTCTAACCTCACAGACTGGGGTCTGCAATCTTCCCAGAGGGAGGGGTCCCCATTGATGAAATAATGTACACTGCAAGGGCCAGGAAGTGAGCGTGCCCTGCTCAGTGCTGGACCACACCTCTCTGCAATGCTCAGTAAGGTCATCTCTGACCCCTCTCACCCTGGTCACAAACTCTTTGAAGTGACAGGTTGAAGATGTCACTTCCGTCAGCTGCGAAGCAAGGCACTCCGGCCTGTTGCCGTCAGCCAGCACATAAAAACATTAGTCCTACTCAGTGCCACGTACACGTCATAGGGGGTGAGTGTGAGGGGTTGGTGATCGTCAGGTAGCACAGCCTTGATGGCTGTCTCTAGATTGTCCCTGTCGAAGCGGCCATAGAAGTGATTCAGCTCCTCAAGGAAGGAGGCGTCGCTGGATGTGGGGAGGTTATTGGCTGCAATCTTCCCTCCACAACTGTACACTAACCAAAATTCTGTAGCCTCCTTTTGCTCTGGTATTTTATTTAATTCACATGTTTAATCGATAATGTTGTATTATTAATGTTTAATGTTTTATGTCATTCCTATCTGTCGCTGTATGTCATGTTGTGACTTGCGGGCAGAGCACCAATGCAAATTCCTTGTATGTGAATAGTGGCCAATAAACATTAATTCATTCATGTTCAGTCAATGATTATCTTTAAGATTTTTTTAGTCACTAAGGGAATCGAGGGATATGGGGAAAGAGATATGTAGAGTTCTGATTAATTTTCTAAATGAATGATGGAGCAGACCGAAGGGCTCACCTTTGGGCCTATCGCAGGTGTTCTTTTATTCGTGTCTACTTGGACATTTTGTACAAGGCAGGTGGATGGGGTTAGGACAGGGAATAACAATTTAATTGAATGGATTAATGGTTTATTTTGCATTAGGGGCTCAGGCATGGTCTCAGCTGCTTTACCTCTTTCCTTTCTAATCAAGGCAAATGTCCTCCTGAACTTATCCCTGGTTCAGATCTGAACATACCTTAAATGTTCTCGGACTCTGAAAGTGTATGAAGTTTATTTAACGGCATGTGAGAATACAATTATAGGTCTGAGAGGTTAATTAATCATTGTGTGAAATCCTACCATGAAGGAAATTAATCTATTGGTCTGTGTGACATTAGGAATAGTGCTGCAAGATGTTCTCCATGTTCCTTTGTACTTATTTAAAATTGAACTATTATAGTGCGTTCTTGAATAATGACTTGCTCTTTGAACAACAGCACCAAAGATTTTTTTTAATACTTCATAACTTGTTGCGAAGAGTATTTTTGATGAAACTGCATTGTATAACAAAAACACATTTAAATTCGGAACGACAAGTGGGCCATAATTCTAGATTTGAGTTCACAGATGTGAAGAGCAAATCTAAATATTGTTCCATTCTCAGGCAGGGATAGTTTCATATGTATTTATCATTTAATGTGCAGTATTTCATAGTATCGATAAAAAATGAGGCATGACTTTTTAATGGTGCATATTAAATTTTATTAAGTTACATCATTGAGATCTAAAATAGAATTACTTTGTAATTCCCATTCTAGAAAGCTGGAATCGTAGAACAAAACTGGGGTGATCAAGTGGTGAGATATAATCTACTAGGAACCAGCTAAATACACTAAAAGTGGATTAAAATTGGAATATGCTCTCTACATATTTTGATCACCCTTAAGTGCGATTCAAATCGGGTAAAGCACAAGGTTAAAAATATAATAGTTGAGAAATACACTTTGAAAATCTGAACGGAAGCAACCTTTGGTCATTTCGGGTTGGTTTTGGAGCCCATCTAAAAGAAAATGAAAAACATAGAAGCAAGGAACTGCAGATGCTGGTTTACAACAAAAAAAAGGCACAACGTGCTGGAGTAACTCAGTGTGTCAGGCAGCATTACAAGAGAATATGGATAGTTGACGATAGGCAGACTCTGAAGAAGGGTTTCCACCCGAAACGTTGCCTATTTCCTTCGCTCCATAGATACTGCCGCACCCACTGAGTTTCTCCAGCACTTTGTCTCTCTATTAAAAAATGACAAACATCCTATTTGCGGGACAAAGGCCTTTTCCACGTGGCCTACTTGAAATAGGCGGGAGAGCAGCTGGATGTTTTCATAACTTTGTGATTAATTGAGGAATTCCCATCCTTTCATTGTCTGGCAGGAGGAGTGCATGCAGCTAAGTGGTGGCGTGTACATGGTTAGAAGAGGAAGTTAACCGAACTTGTCGGAACCCAATTTCACAAGATCAACAACATCATGTGTTGCGTTGCAGGAATCGGATGAAAATTACAATGGTCAATGTTACAGAGTTGCAACTTGAAATGGCTGATTTTTTTTAGTTTAGTTTAGTGCACTGAAACAGGCCCTTCGGCCCACCGAGTCCGTGCCGACCAGCGAATCCTGTACACTAGCACTATCCTACAGACCAGGGACAATTTACAATTTTTACCAAACCAAATTAACCGACAAACCTGCACGTCTTTGGACTGTGGGAAAACCCACGCAGTCATGGGGAGAATGGAAAAAAACTCTGTACTGGCAGCAACCGTAGTCAGGATCGAACCCGGGTCTCTGGCGCTGTAAGGCCGCAACTCTACTGCTGCGCCACTGTGCCGCACACTCTAAAAAAAAAAAAACCTGTTTCTAAAATGGTGCACTCCTTTCATTATCTACTGTATGCTGGATATTTTGGTACATCTGATGCATGGACTTAAAGTTTTCAATGTCTTCCTTAAAATTTTGGGCCAGGGATTCTCACGAGTCAGTAGGGATATTACACCTTTCAGAAGAGGATTGAGAAAACCCTCCAATCATTTCCTCAATCCACCTCAATCTCTCGTCACCATGGTGCTTGGAATGGAGCTTGCTTTAGCAGCCTGTAGCTGGTATGTGGGCTGGAGTTGACTGAGTGTCATAATGCCCAGCATGTTGGTTTAAATGAAGACACTGGCATTGGTTTAGCCATCCTGCCAGTAGAGTTGGAGGATTTTGTAGTGTTGGTGGTATCTCCCCAGTACTAGGGGATGCACAGTGGTGCTGCCATAGAGTTGCTGCCTTACAGCGTCCAGGTTTAATCCTGACTATGGGTGCTATCTGTATGTAGTTTGTATGTTCTCCCTGTAACCATGTGGGTTATCTACAGGTGCCCAGTTTCCAAGATACATTCCATAGACATGCAGGTTTGCAGGTTAATTGGCTTATATTAATTGCTAATGTACAGGGCTTGCTGGTTGGCGTGGACTCAGTGGACCAAAGGACCCATTTCCATGCTGTATCTCTAAACTAGGTACTAAAGCAAGGCGCTATAACAACATTTATAAGGCATTTGGATAGGTAAATGGATAGGAAAGGTTAGAGGAATATGGGCCAAACATGAGCAAATGGGACAGTATGTGGATGTGTGGCAGAATTGGTGGGAATGTGGAGAGAAAGATATACAGGGTAAGAAGGTGGTCATAAGTTCATAAATGATAGGAGCAGAATTAGGCCATTCAGCACCTCAAGTCTACTCTGTCATTCAATCATTGCTGATCTATCTTTCCCTCTCAACCCCATTCTCTTGCCTTCTCCCCATAACCCCTGACACCGTACTAATCAAGAATCAATCTATCTCTGCCTTAAAAATATCCATTGACTTGGCTAGAACAGCCTTCTGTGGCGATGAATTCCACAGATTCACCACCCTCTGACTAAAGAGAAAAAACTAACGGTGCAGAGAAAAGTATCGCTCTGCTAGCTGTCATAAAGTGGATGGTCCTAAAGACCTCCTCTTTCATATGGAAATATTATATCAGCATGCAAACGTCACTCACCACTTACCAGTTTTTGCTTGTACAGTATGTATCTGGTGGGGTTCTGCTATGAGGACTGAGCAGTTCATGCTACAAAAGTGTCTTGTGCACATTGTGCAAGTACATCTGCGCTGACTTTGAACTATCTTGCTGCCGATAGCACCCAAACAAAACACACCACCAAGCCAAACACTATGGCCCCAGCCCTTAATGCAGTACATGTTGTGACTCTAGTTGAATGTGTGAACATTGTCTTGCAACTAACAAACAGTTTGTATCCATTGCACTTTAAGATAAGTGGGCGGGATGGTGACACAGTGGTAGAGTTGCTGCCTTGCAGCGCCCGAGACCCGAGTTCGATCCCGACTACGGGTGCTGTCTGTATGGAGTTTGTACGTTCTCCAAGTCAAGTCAAGTCAAGTCAAGTTTATTTGTCACATACACATACGAGATGTGCAGTGAAATGAAAGTGGCAATGCTCGCGGACTTTTGTGCAAAAGACAAACAACAAAACAACCAAACAAATTAAAAACACAATCATAACACACATATTCTTTTACATAATAATTTCTCCCTGAGAAAGCATGTGTTTTCTCCAAGACCTTCGGTTTCCTCCCACATGCCAAAGACGTACAGGTTTTCAGGTTCATTGGCTTGGTGTTTAAGTGTAAATTGTCCCAAGTGTGTGTGTAAGATAGTGTTGGTGTGCAGGGATCGCTGGTCGATGCGGACCCGGTGTACCAAAGGGCCTGTTTCTGCGTTGTATCTATAAACTAAACTAAAAAGAGATTGCACCAAACAGGTGATTGAATTTTAGGCCCCATAAATAATATGAAGAGGGGAGAATGATGATTAATTTAAATGTAATGCACATAGGGCAATATTTTACAGGAGTGCTTAAAACGTCACTCCATCCACCCTTGATTGCCTGATCTATTTTATAAATTATCAATATAATTATAATTGTTGTCCAATTACAAATGTAATTGGTGCTCAATAAAGCTTATAACGAGCAGCAGTGATATGTTGCATTAAATTAAGTTTGTAATAATTCTAATAGATCACGGTATGGGCCTGAAGCAGACTTTGAAACGAGCAATGTAAAAGTTGGTGGTTACACAAAAAAGCTGGAGAAACTCAGCGGGTGCAGCAGCATCTATGGAGCGAAGGAAATAGGCAACGTTTCGGGCCGAAACCCTTCTTCAGATGTAAAAGTTGGTATTTGGTTCAATCATTTTGATTTGTTGACTGAGCCAATCTCCTGACAATACAGCTGTCAGGACGCACAGACCATCATCTGATCACTGCCACCTTTTGGACAGTTTTCATTGCAAGTCCAAATGACACATCAACAAAACCCACTGAACTCAAAGCTAGAGATTTTATAATTCGCTAAAGGCGAGTTTCTAAGGCCTACACAACATGCAATCGTGCAAACAAATGGGACCAGATAAGAGGTTCGGTGGCACATAAATCACCTTAATGAGGATGCTTAATATCTGAACACAAACAAGATGTACCAAGTTGCACATACCTGTAGGGCAACATTGAAATCAAGATGGAAGTGAATGTCTTTTCTGGATCTTAAATGCACCACAGTGGAGTAGCTAGTAGTGCTACTGCCTCACAGCACCAGAGACCCATGTTGGACTCTGACCTCCAGTGCTGTCCGGGTGGAGATTGCACCTTCTGTCTGATAACGTGGGTTTCCTTCTTGCTGTCCCGGTTTTCTGCTGCATCCTAAAGACACACAGGCCAGTGGGAAATTGGCTGTTGTAAATTACCCCTCGTGTGTGGGTGAGTGATAGAATCTAGGGGGAGTTGTTGGCAAAGTGGCAAGAATAAAATGGGATCCGAGTAGGATTAGTGTAAATGGTTTGTCGATGGTCGGCATGGACTCGCCTGCTTCCGTGCTTTATGACTCAATACTGCTCAATGGTGTTCTGTATGGCTCTATGAGTCAATGAACAATGAGAAAGAAAAAGCCTACTTTGAATGTGTAGGGAGGAACTGGTTTAAACCAAAGATAGACACAAATAGCTGGAGTAACTCAGCGGGACAGGCAGCAAAAGGAATAGGTGACGTATGAAGAAGGGTCTCGACCACAAATGTCACCTATTCCTTTCTCCAGTGATGCTGTCTGACCAGCTGAGTTACTCCAGCTTTTTGTGTCTATCTTCAAATTAAGCCTATTATGGAAACTGAGAGGACTTTGGCCCCTCTAGTTTTGTAAGACTGAAAGACTGCCTTGCCTTCCATGTTGAACCCCTTCTTAGAACAGGCTGCATGAGTGTTGTGGGCAAATGGGTGTTGTGGGCAAACATGCACTACAATGATAACTGATAATTATCAGAGGAAACTGACTCCACAGACTGTGGTGAAGCCGTAGCTATAAATCAACAAACTCTTAAATAGAGTGGATTTGCTAATAACTGCAGGAAGTTTCAATCTGTTCCTTACCTAAACTCTGGCTGGTTTTGCTGAAGACGTATAAGCAGAGATGAGAAATAAAGGTGTCACGACATCCACGTAAAAGCATCTGCCCAGAGTCGGACCTGAAGAGGTTGGAGCAGTTGGAGCCTTTGAAGAACAACCGGTTGATAAAGCACTAGGTGAGCTCCAACATTTAAGGATGCAGTCAGTCTAAAGCCTTGGTAACACTTTCCGAGCGGAAGTTGTATAGTTGCCTTGCTTTGACGAACTTAATCTTGAATTGACAACATAATGCCCATTTAATGGCCTCTCCATTTTGGTGATTATTACAGGTGTAAGTTATAATAAGGAATGGAGAAAAGTGTTCTTTTATCTTGCACCATCTGCTAAGAAAGCAAAGGAATGAAGTACCTACTAGGACAAGAAACAGATGGATGAGCCAGATATTTCCAAGCAGCTATCTGAAAAATTAATTCCCCATTATTTATGTTGTGCAACACGTCTTTGTTCACATTACTTCTCATGAAAGATTTGTGGAATGTACTTAAGCCCGTTAGTTGTTAAGCCTTTCCTCCTCCCTCTTCACAGTCACTCACAAGTTATTAAAGGATAGCTCTCCCTTTTAAATACTCTGTCATGGTTTCATGAGTGCATTTTTAAATTATCCCATTTTATTAATATATGCCACAAAGCTTCTGATTAAATTTCAATCAATGTAGTAATTACCACAACCAGTAATTTAGGCATTTACTCTTAAAATGACTTCACATCTCTCATGGTTTTGTTATTATGCTGGAGCATTAGTGGGGGATATGCAATAATGGATGGCTACAATTGAATTACAAGGCCAGAACAGACTGCGATGACAGTGTAAATCATGACAGGATACCTCAGGATTTGTGTCGCTGTCTTGTTATGTGCTCATTGCCATCTGTTATTTTATATAATATATACAATAGATTGATTTTCCTTGGTCGGAGGGGAAAATGGGTTTAATGTTTGCTTGTGTGACTAAGCTATGTATGTTTCGTTAAACAATGTCAGGGCAGTCACTGTGATGTCAGTCAATAAAAGAGCCAATAAACCTAATTAATTGATGGTATTAGCAGAAGAAAATAAGGAGGTAATGCTGGTTTTCCTGGAGAACTCATCGTGTTACCTTATGCCTTGTTTATATTACAAACGGCAGATTTGGAACTTGTCTGGTCTAATAATTAGTTTGCTGCGAAGGTCATTAAAACCACTGCACTCCTGCAAATTGAGCACTCTTCCCCGGTAATCGAATGAATAAATGCAGCAACTAATTAAAATGTGAATGAGCAGCCCAGACCATTGTCCCCTGATAGTGAGTGCAGGTATAATAAGTAGGACACTAGGTACAAACTCTTCAATGTGAAAGAACTCCGAGCTTCTCACTATCAAGAGGATATGAGTCCAGCTAATTTTTCATGTAAGCCTGATTTATGCTATTTCAATAATTGCTCTTCAAGAAAGAATGTGTAATTGCATGTAACTTACTGTGGGATGGCGGAAGTATTATGGAAGATGCTAAATTAGTGTAAGTGTCGTCCACATTTATGCAAAAAGAGGAGGCCATTCAACCCATCATGTCCTCCCTGGTCTAAAAATGTTACTCCCTTGATGTCTGACCCTGAAGGCTACTGCTTTTCCAGGGATACATCCATATAAACTGCACTAAAAGCTCTGCTTTTCTTTGAGCATGTAGTCCTGGCTGATTTCTACTCCAGCCCTGAGGGGGCAGTGCACCATTGGAGTATATCACTTGTCATGTGACTGGGAAGAGATTCCATGGCACCATTCTAAAAATGGGCAAGGGAAGTTCTCTCAAGTGTTCTGGACAATATTTATTCCCCAATCGGAGCTGGCCAGCTGGCCAGGGACAATTTTCCAACTCTTCGTAGAAGAAGGATATTTTGCCACAGAGGGCAGGTAGACTGGGATGAGGGTGTAGCGTGTGGAATTTGGGATCATGGGAATTGGTCTTGGTTCAACAACACATTAAAAAGCCCTGAACTGTGCTGGGATTTCCTGTGGCATTGAAGGCTCATAATATGGCTATTGTACAGAAAGAGACCTCAGAGCCCACTGAGTTATTTTGGTTTCTTTGAAACCTCATCAGCTCCATTCCCTGTTCTTATTTCGTGGCCATGAAAATGACTCTTAATTGACTTTGTGAATCCCTTTCAAAAGACTCAAAATTATTATGTGCCCAAATCTCTAGACGTGTCCGGGCCGCTGAGGAGGAGGATGCTCACCGTCGGGGTTCGGCGTCGGCGTTCCACCAGCCCGGCGTGAGGGCCTGAACATCGGGCCACCCGGGGCAGCGACTGCGGGTGCTCGGAAGGCCCCGACCACAGATAAACATGGAGGGGAGGCTGGCTGGACTATGGTGCCATCCTCACCTTGGTGCCATTTATGTTATGTTGTGTCGTGGACTTTCTGTGTTTGTGCTTTTTTTAAATTCCATTCCAATTTTATTTTTAATATGTTTTATTATTTATTTATTTATTTATTTATTTTTTAATTTTTTTATTTTTATGATACTGCCTGTAAGGGAAATTCATTTTGTTGTCTCAAATTGAGACAATGACAATAAATTTGAATACAATACAATACAAAGTGTGAGTTTTTTGCATGGGAACCGTACAGTCAATTGAGGATAATTTCCGCAGCCAAGGGGTAAGAACCGGCAGGTGGTACCGGCAGGGTTTCTAAGAGCCAGCATAAACTCAGTGGACTCTGTGGTCCCTTTCTGTGCCTTAACTGCATCAAAACCCTAGGTTTAATGTAAGGGGCAAAAGGTTTAATAGGAACTTGAGGCGTAACATTTTTGACACAAAGGGTGGACTAAGATGCCGGAGGAAGCAGTTGAGGATGGTACTATTGCAAAATTTAAGAGACGTTTAGACAGGTACATTGATAGGATAGATTTAAAGGAGTATGAGCCAAACACAAGTAGGTGGGACTAGTGTAGATGGGGCAAGTAGGGCTCAAGGGCATGTTTCCACGCTTTTTGACTCCAACAATTTCATTGGTCTGTAACTCCATGAGGTAAAATGAGATTGGGGGCAGGAAGAATAAACCCTTGTAGCTTAACAACATATCCAAAAACCTTTACAATGCTTCACTTGTTAAGAATGATAGGGAGTGTTAAGAAGTGACAGGCAGCAATGAAGGAACAGAAAGTCCAATGAGATTCCATGAGTCCCGAGGAAAACATTGACTGAAACCCTCTGACTTGTCCTACTCTCTCTGGTGTTTACTGAAGTTGGGGTTATTTGATAAAATGGCTTCAGCTGTCAGTTCACTCTAGGATGTCCCATGTTCCAGCAGTACTGAGGATAGCCGGCTGGAGGTTGCGTCTGCAAGCTACTAGTTGTAGCAGAGCGATATATACACAAAGGGTGGAGCAGATGGTACAGCTGGTTCTCTGCAAAGGCATTCTCCTGGGGTGCCAAAGCAGCACATTGATGCCCAGTCAGGTTAGGCTGGTAGTTAATCAGCCTGGCATGCTTTACTGTCTGGCAATGTTGACGAGAAGATGACAAATGGTGTCTGCAGACACCTCCAAGTATTTTCATGCACGGCATGATCAGAGATTCCAAGATTGTGTTTACAGACCCTTGGGCCTGTTGTCAATGCAGAAACACAGCCACTACATAGAGTCATAAAGTCAGACAGCACAAAAGCAGGCCTTCAGTTCGCTAGTTAGTTTAGTTCATCGTCACGTGTACCGAAGTACTGCAAAAAGTTTTTGTTTTGTGCTAACCGTCAATCTTCAGCCAACTCACCCATGCTGCCCAAGATGCCTGCCCCAACTAAGCTAATCTCATTGACCCCTATTTCGCACATGTTTTGCCCAGGAAGAAAGAACCTAGGGGACTAAGAGGCGACCGTGGCTGACAAGGGTCGTCAAGGACAGTATAAAAATAAAAGAGAAGACGTAGCAAAGATGAGCAGGAAGCCAGAGGATTGTGAAATGTTTAAAGATCAACAAAAGGTAACGAAAAAGGCAATACAAGGAGAAAAGATGAAGTTAAGCTAGCCAAGAATTTAAAGGAGGATAGTAAAAGCTTCTTTAGGTGTGTGAAGAGGAAAAAATGTTTAACAACAAATGTGGTTCCCTTGAAGACAGAAACAGGTGAATTTATTATGGTGAACAAAGAAATGGCAGACGAGTTGAACAGGTACTTTGTTTGTGTCTTCCTTAGTGAAGACAGAACCAATCTCCCAGATGTACTAGGGGACAAAGGACCTTAGGTGACAGAGGAACTGAAGGAAATTCACATTAGGCAGGAAATTGGTGTTGGGTAGACTGATGGGGCTGAAGGCTGATAAATACCCAGGGCCTGATGGTCTTTATCCCAGGGTACTCAAGGAGGTGGCTCTAGAAATCTTGGATGCATTGGTGATGAGTTTGCAATGTTCTATAGATTCAGGATCAGTTCCTGTGGAGAAGGATAGCTAATGTTATCCTACTTTTTGAGAAAGGAGAGAGAGAGAGAGAGAAAGCAGGGAATTATAGACCAGCTGGCCTGACATCGGTGGTGGGGAAGATGCTGGAGTCATTTATTAAAGATGTTATAGCGATGCATTTGGATAGCAGTAACAGGATTAGTCCCAGTCAGCATGGAATTCATGCTTGACTAATCTATATATGTATGTTTCTCTAAACCTTTTATATTTGTGCATCTGTCCGAAAGTCTTTAAAATGTTGCTTAGAGATCCAGAGTGGAAACAGGCCCTTTGGCTCACTGAGTCCACACCAACCAGCGATCACCCATACACTAGCTCTATCCTACACACTAGGGACAATTTACAGAGGTCAATTAACATACAAATCTGCACATCAGACGTGTACAGTTCTATGTAACTGTAATATAACGCCCCAGTGTCTATACTCAATTGCCTGACTGATGAAGGCCAATGTGCCAAAAACCTTCTTCACCACTACTATGTACTTTTACTCCTAGATCCTCTGTCCTAAAATACTCCCCAGGGCCCACATAGTCTTCAACTCAACCAAGCGCATCCTCTCACAGAACATCGAGGGCGAGTGGGCGGGAGAATAAAGGGAATGAAGACAGTGGAGATCTGTAGTGGGTGCGAGTCCCTCATCCTCACAGATCCTGGGCCCCCTTGAAACTCATTGATGGAATGAATTTCCACTGTGTCTTCGGGTAGTGTGCTCCCAGTTCTAATTGATGTAAATCTTCCCATATTTCTCTAGATCTAGTGCCACTGGCCTGGATCATGTGTAACGGTGACCGACAGCTCCCAAAGGAGCAGGCAGGTAACGGCAGTGCCTTCCTGACCACAGTACCTCAGGCAGCACAATGGCGCAGCATAGAGTTGTGACCTCACAGCGCCAGAGACCCAGGTTCGATCCTGACCACGTTCTCCCCATGACCGCATGGCTTTTCTCCGGGTGCTGCGGTTTCCTTCCACACTTCAAAGATGTACAAGTTTCGAGACTAATTGGCTAGGTATAATTGTAAATTGTCCCTAGTGTGTAGGATAGTGCTAGTGTACAGGGTGATCGCTGGTCAGCGAGGACTCAGTGGGCCAAAGGGCCTGTTTCCGTGCTGTATCTCTAAAGTTAAAGTTAACATAAAGTACCTGTACCTTGTCCATATCACTGATCTCCTGCCCCATGGTTGGAGGCCGTTCAGAGTCTGTAAACCGAGCTCCCTCGCCCTGAGCTGTGAGGATGGATGTACTTCAGTCCCTCAGCTCCACACCAGTTGTAGGGCCTCCGCAGTCAATTGAAAAGCTAATTTAAATGTTTTAATTTTGCATTATTAATGCCTGCAATTTAAATGTGGCTATGAGTACTTCTGTTACATATTTAAAATTTGTTAAATATTTAAAACTATTTTAACAGTTTTCAAATCTCTCTGATGTCAGAGACATGTAGCAAGAGTTGGAGAGGACTGCAGGCATCACAAGCTGTTCCAAGTCTATTGGGCCTGTCAGTCCGCGGGGCCACTGGACCAACCACAGTGCTGTGGCCACTGTCTGCAGTTGGCTCCGCAGCACCGACCATCTGCAGTAATGAGGCGACAGTGTAATCATGCACGTGGGGCCACTGTGTGGCCATGGGGCAAACCTGGAGTGGACAGGCAAGTGACGAAGGCTGCAGGCTGGATCAAGAGCGATAATTTTAAACTGATGGAGAAGCAAGAGACTGTACCTGCTGGAATTTGGAACAAAGAACAATCTGCTGGGGGAACTCAACAATTTGAGCAGCATCTTAAAGAGAATTTAAGGACAAAGGACATTTATTGTCATTTACACCAATTGGTGTAGTGAAATTTGAGTTGCCATTTGCAACACACCAATAAAAATACAACATTAAAGAATTTAACATTGAACATAAAAACATTCCCACTGTGAGGAAAGGCAACAAAGTCCAGTCCTCTTCCTCTTGTCCACTCATAATCGGGCCTATTGAGGCCTCTGCAGCCGCTGCGACGGCAGCCCGATGTTTCAGGCCCTCTCGCCGGAAGATGGCGTCGGGAGAACACTCTCAGCGGCTTGGAATGTCTGGAGCGGCCGCTTCCTCCCCGGAGACCGCGGCTCCCGATGTCCACAGGCCGCGCTGGTCGGAGCTCCAACACTGGCGATCTCGGCGAGAGATCCCAGGCTCCGCGGTGTTTAAACCCAGCGCCGCCCGCAGCTGGAAGCTCCGCGACCACAGCTCCGTGGTGTAGGAGTCGGCTGTCTTAGCACTCCAGAGCTTACCACACGGCGTCCCGGATAAGGCATCGCCCACTCCGCGATGGTGCTTCAGCGCTGCGCCGCCGCCGAAGCTGAGGTTCTGGCCGGTCCCGGCAGGAAACGCCGCTCCAGTCCCGTTGGTAAGCCGCAAGGAAGGGGTGAAGATGCGGCTCGGAGGAAAGCCTCATCTCCGACCAGGTAGGGACTGAGAAATACAGTTTCCCCCCCCCTCATCCCCAACATAAAAAGACTAGACCTCCAAAACAAACACTTTCAACACACTAAAAATAAATAAAAGGGTGAAAGGACAAACAGCTGCAGGCAGCGCAGCCATACTCGACGGTGCCCCCACTCTTGACACTTAGAGAAGAGAGACATAATGCAGAAACAGGTTCTCACTGACCATCGATCTCCCATTCACACTAGTTCCATTTTACATCCCACTTTTGAATCCACTTCCTGCACACTCGGGGAAACTCACAGAGGCCAATTGACCTAAAAACACGCATGTCTGTGGGATGTGGGATGATACTGGGAACACCCACACAAAGGCCTTGCAGTCACAGGCAGAACATGCAAACTCCACACAGACAGCACCCAAGGTCAGGATCGAAGCCGGGTCTACGATGTTCGTGATCCGTGCACTGTGAAGCAGCAGCTCCACCAGCTGCAACACTGTGCCACCCTGAGATATGTTATGATAGGCATTATCCCATTATTTTATATCTGAAGAGTCATACAGAGAATAGATGGGAACCACTGAAGTTTTGCAGTATTTAAATCCAGGACTCTGGCTCAAACCCAGAAAATTTCAACTGAAATCAGAGATTAACATAATTGCATCCTCAAATCAGGTACAGGTTGGGAGATTCCCAGCAAAGGCAACTAGAGGTATGCATGTTTACTGCTCTCAGTTGGGGAGAATGATCAGGTTGACATCGGGATTCAAGGTTGCAGGTGTAAACAAACAGAAAGTTTGAGAGGCAGACCTTGTCCTTGAGGCCAGAGGTGGACGGATATGTCGAGAAATTGGGGTTATTTGTTATTTGTAGTCAGCCAATGTAAATGAGAGAATACTTTCTGCAAACTACCTGTCTGTGATTTGTGAAAGAAGAGTAGAAAATGCTGGAGATATTCAGCAGATCAGGCAGCATCCGTGGAGAGAGAAATGGAGCTGATATTTTGGGAAAATGACTGTTCAGAAAAGGAATGCATCTATTCCTTTTTCTATAGGTGCTGAGGATCTTCAGTGTTATCACCGTGACACAGTGGCACAGCTGGAGAAGCTGCTGCCTTGCAGCGTTAGAAAGCCAGGTTCGATCTTGACCTCAGGTACTGCCTGTGTGGAGTTTGCTCGTTCTGCCCACGGCCATGTGGGTTCCCTCCAGGTGCTTCAGTTTCCTCCCACATCCCAGACATGTGGGTTTATATGTTAATTGGTCTCTGTAAAAAAAAAACCCAAAAAAACCCTAAGTGGATGATAAAGTGAGATAACATAGAACTGGTGTGAATGGGTGATCATGGACACGATGGGCCGAAGGGACCCGTTTCAAAGCTACGTCTCCAAACCAAATCTGTTTTTACTTCAGTGTTTCAGCCTCTGCAGTTTTTTGCCTTTCAGAATCTTTAATTTTTCATCATTATTTATAAGGAGCAGGAAGAATTATGGTGAGCCATTCTGCAGACAATTATGTTAGTACGTTTGGATTGATTAAGCAGATTGTACATGGTTTGCAGAAAGATAAAATCGAATAAGTCAAAAAATTCATTTTTCATTCCACTGTATTCACTTAATGTTGGACTGTGTCATTAATGAAGTATTTATCATTGTTTGTACCAATAATCGTATCAATTTTATTGAGAAAAAGGGTTTTGTCATTTTGTTTTTATTGAGGGATTATCAAAAAGGTAAACAGAATCAAAGGAATGAGCAGAAGTGGAGCAGACAGGGCAATGCTTCATCTGTGAAAAAATGTTGCTGACATTTGCTTTTGTCGAGCAACAGAAATTGTGCATTGATTTTTAGATAAATTAACCACACAATAGATAAATATGTGTTTGCATTGATTTTAATGTTGCCTAGATATAAACAAATGAGGGTACAAAAATGTAATCATATAATAAAGTTAGTGCTTAGCTGACAAACTATATACAAAGCCATAGGTCTTAGTTACACAGTTGTGCTCTGCTGCTCTGGCAAAGCCTTCACTTTGAAATTCACAGCCTTGACTTAAAATCCCTCTTCAATTCCCCTCTTCTACTTTTGATTAACCTCCTCGAGCCCTGCTATAGTCCCAAAGACCTTGGGACTCTACAAATTCTGGCCTTTGCTGTAACATTAACTGCGCCTCAAAGTCACTCCAGCAGATTGCTTATTAAAAACCCTCTTGGATATCCCAAAGATCAGAAGCTTTTCTTCCTTGCTACAACTTTGCATTATAAATAGAGTGTAGTTTTAAAAACGTTTAATAGGATCTTTTTCATACAGATATTGCTATATATAAATATATATATAGTCAAAAATAAATATATATATATGAAATGAGTTGTATACTGTATATATTGTATATCCTTAATGTATGTCTCTTTGACTTCAGTGTTAAGAATTTAGTTTGGGAGGGGAATAGGTATAGAAGGGGAAAGGTGCTGCTTTTTGCTTCAAAATTGAAAGTTCAGCTCTTTTTGACGTGCTGAACATGTGCTGTAAAGCTCTGAGACACAAGAAACGGCAGATGCTGGCATCTGGAGGAACTCACCAGATCAGTCAACATCTTAGTTTAAGTTTTGAGATACAGCATGGAAACCAGCTCTTCAGCCCACTGAGTCTCTATGGAGTTTGTACGTTTTCCCCGTGACCTGCGTGGATTTTCTCCGAGATCTTTGGTTTCCTCCCACACTCCAAAAACATACAGGTTAATTGGCTTGGTAAATGTATAAAAGTGTCTCTAGTGGGTGTTGGATAATGTTAATGTGCGGGGATCGCTGGTTGGCGCAGACCTGGTGGGTCGAAGGGCCTGTTTCCGAGCTGTATCTCTAAAACTAAAACGTCTGGAGTCAGAGGGAGCGAGTGCGACGGTGAGAGTGAAGACTCGGGCGTCATTTGCGTGTCATTTACGTGACAGGCCGGTAGTCTAGCAGTACGACAGTCACGCACCAAGTGGTCTTGAAGGCCCTGCTTCATTTGGGAGCCATTTGCGATGTCCTTCGTACTTAGTCCGATCTCCGTGGGAAGGATTTTCCCAGTGAACATTTTTTTAAACTACACGCGCTTTATACCCGGGTGATCACGTGGTGAGGCGCTCAAATTATGTGCAAATGGCGGGCCAATGGTGTACGGGCGCCGCGCAGCGTTGCATGGTTACGGGCGTTGACGCACAGTGATGCATAATAAATTAGCATAGGCAATGTTCGTGCGTCACCGTGCGTAACCGTGCTTCACCACGCGCTACACGTGCGCCGTCAGTACGTCAGCTTGCGCAAGGGATACGTCTTGCAGGTGGCGCACGTGGATTTCGAGCATTCCAAATATCCTGGGGCGATAAGGAAGCACCGCATGTCACTGCATTTACCACCATGCCTCGCCACGTGTGTGCGTCGCGTCACGACGTGACAACCAAATTTTAGGATTTCGCGTAAATGACGCGCAAATGTCGCCCAAGTGGGACAGGCCCTTGAGTCATTCATAGATAAGGTGTCATGGGGAATGGAAATATGCCATTCAGCCACCTCTGATCATCGAGCAGCCACTTGGTCTGATCATGTTGTACCTCTGCCATTTAAAAGATGATGGCTGCAGAAGATGGAGAGTCAAAGAGATTTACCATTCTCATCAGTGAGACAAACAGTAATGAGTCAAGGAAGGGCAGGATGGCCATTAGCAACAGGATGCATGGCGTAGATCCAGCTCTTTTCCCTTTGGGACCCGTCTTTAGACTGCTTCAGTATTCTTCAGTCTGAAGAAGGGTCCCACTCCAAACCATCATCTATCCATGTCCTCCTGTCCAACCAAATTACTTCAACACTTTGTATTTTTTTATGGTTGATTATGACTTTGTTCTCTTGTACTCTATACTTCTATTCATAAAACTCATACTGTGTGCTTTTTAAAATTGCTTTCTCATCTTACTCTGCCACTTTCAATGAACTAACTTACACATTCACCACTAGGTTACTCTGTTCTTATCCCACTTCTAAAATTCTGCCATCAGGTTTACATTTGTCTTCTTATTCTTCCTACCAAAATATGCTTTTAAAATATTTCTCAGTATTTTGTTTCACCTGCCATCTATGCGTCCATTCCACCAGTTTATGTCTCCTTGAAGTTTATTGTTTTTTCAGTGTAGACCCTGCACATTATTCACGACGTTTTCAAGTTTTGTGTCATTGGCAAATGTGAAAAATGTGCCTGAAAATGCAAGTCTATCTCTTTAATATTTACGCAGAAGGGCAGCTGTCCAAATCCTCACCCCTGGGAAACTCCACTGTATACTTGCGTCCAATCTGATTAAAAGTCTTTCCCTGCTACTCACTGTTTTCTGTAACTTGGCCAAGTTTCTAACCATGTTGCTACAGCTCCTTTTGTTCCAAGGCCTTCAGTGTTGATGGAAACCTTATGGTCTGACACATTATCAAAAGCTTTATAGAAATGCATAGATACAACAGTTCTATGATCAACGCTCTCTGTTACTTTGTTAAATTATGTCATAGAAATTACATAGAAACATAGAAATTAGGTACAGGAGTAGGCCATTCGGCCCTTCGAGCCTGCACCGCCATTCAATATGATCATGGCTGATCATCCAACTCAGTATCCCGTACCTGCCTTCTCTCCATACCCCCTGATCCCCTTAGCCACAAGGGCCACATCTAACTCCCTCTTAAATATAGCCAATGAACTGGCCTCAACTACCCTCTGTGGCAGAGAGTTCCAGGAGTCATCAAATTAGTTAGATATGATTTGCCCTTTGGGAGTATTAATGAGGCTAAGACATACACATTAATTATGAAGTCCTGGGGAACATTGGGGAACAGATTGACCATCAAGTGCAAGTCCAACAAACCTTACAGGTAGCACAGAAGGCTGATGAAGTGGTTAATAAGGCATGTGCGGTGCTGGCCGTCAATGGTCAGGGTATTGATTGCAAGAGCATAGAGGTTTCACGCCAACTTTAGAAAACTTTGGTCAGACATCATCTGGAGTACCCCATGCAGATCTGCCCACGGCAACATGGAAAATATATGAAAATGCTGGAGAGGGTGCGAAGAAGATTCACCAGGTTAGTGCCTGTGATGGGGCTTTTCAGCTACAATAACTGACTGGAGTGGGTAGGTGAAATTATTAACATATTTTAGGATAATTATTAGGATATTTTTAAGGCAGCTATTGACAGATTCCTGATTAGTAAGGGTGTCAGGGGTTATGAGGCAGGAGAATGGGGTTGAGAGGGAAAGATTGAATAGCAAAGTTGACTTGATGGGCCAAATGACCTAATTCTACTCCTAGAATCTATGAATCCGTCCTTTTCCAACTGATCCATTTTCAGAGTGGTCGATACCCTCTCCCATTGTAAATTTAAACTTTACAATTTAATGATCACAGCATCCTTGATATCCCCTTAAGTGATGTTTGCTCCACTTGTTCTGGTTTATTTCCCAGAACCAAGTCTAGAAACGTCACTTTCCTTGATGGGCCAGACACACTCTGATCAAGAATCTGGAACGTGGAACATAGAACAGAACAGCAGAGGAACAGGCCCACAATGTCAGCCCACTATGTCCGAGCCGAACATGATGTCAAATCTCCTTTGCCTGCACGTTATCCTTATCCCTCCATTCTCTGCACATCCATGAACCTATCTAAAAACCTCTTAAATGGCACAATAATATATCTCTCCTCCACCACACCTGGCAGTGCATTCCAGGTATTCACAACTCCAAGTAAAAAAAAACTTGTCCTGCACGTCTTCCTTAAGCTTTGTCCCTCTCACCTTAAAGCTGTGCCCACTGGTCCTTGACATTTTCACTCTGGGGAAAAAGGTTATGACTGTCTATCCTATTTATATCTCATAGTTTTATATACCCGTATAGGTTCTCCTGACCACACTTCAGAAGCTTCTTTCCCTGTTTGTCCTTATCTTATTATTATCCCAGTCTGTTTTCAGATAGTACAAGCCTCTCATAGCTTTTTCACATCTCTGCGATTTCCTAGTTGAAGGCCTGTAGAACAGTCCGAGTGTAATTGCATTCTGTTACTCCTGAACAGATTATGACTTTGATTATTTCAGAATATTCCCCACCACCCCTCAAATTGTAATATTCTCCTCAATTACTATTGCCATTCACTCTTTCTCCCCCACCCCTCCCCGTCCCATCCTCCTCTTCCTTTCCACATTTATTCTGAACTTCTTATTGGTTTAGTTTAGACATACAGCGCGGAAACAGGTCCTTCAGCCACCGGGTCTACGCCAATTTAACTACATACCTGCACATCTTTGGAATGTGGGAGGAAACCGAAGATCTCGGAGAAAACCCACGCGTTCACGGGGAGAAAGTACAAACTCCATACAGACAGCACCCGTAGTCAGGGTTGAACCCGGGTCTCTGGTGCAAGGCAGCAACTCTACACATTGTTTTATCTTTAGAAACCATTCCTGCCCATTTTATAACATTGTTAACTCCCTGCTTAACTCCACCTACTTTGTTTAGACCCGAAATTATATACAGACACAATAAACCATTCTTGAATCTTTTGTATTTTCTCTCAGTTGGCCCTTGTCTAAAATCTTGCTATTACTTATCTGATGCTATTTATCTCTTATTAATCCTTTAAGTGCGGTCTTTCCTCCTTTTCAATGCTACCTTCCAGTGCCACAACCTTTGCCGATTTCGATTTATCCCCCTTTCCTATCACTTCAGCAGTCCCTGGGGATCTTGACCTGTGTTGTCCCCCAGTCTCATCCGGTTACTTGCTTCCACTCTTGCTCTGGGCCTGTTGAGGTGGATGATGAAGCCAACGTGGAAACTGGAGACTCTCCACTGATGGGGCAGGAGTTATAAGGAGTGTAATTTTGATATGCGGCCAAACTAGTCTGCCCGATGCAGTCAACCAAGAGTAACAAGGACAGCAAATGTTGGAAACACTCCGTAGGTCAGGAAGCTTCTGTGGAAAGAGAACAGAGTTACTGATGCATGTGGGGACTCTTTGTCAAAACTGCTAGTTTTAAGTTTAAGAAGCATTTAGACAATTACGTGGATAGGATTGGTTTAGAGGAATATGGGCCATAACGCAGGCAGGTGGGACTAGTCTAGATGTGGTATGTTGGTTGGCTTGGGCAAGTTGGGCTGAAGCGTCTGTTTTCATGCTCTGTGACTTTATGACTCTATATGTTACTGTTACACTGAATGGAGGAATAGACAGGACACAATGAAGATCTATGATAGGGCAAGGCCACAGTTGACCAGGATTGTTATGTGGCTAATTGGTGGTAAATGGTGGAATTTAGACAGTCTAAAAGCCTTGTGAAATGCAGGGCTGTCAAACAAGTCCCATGGACAGGGTGTTCTAAAGGAGAGGGGATAAATATCTGAGCCAATATTGCAGATCATAACTCTCAGTGGAAATGGTCTACTGAGAGAAACAAGGCACACAACACTGGGGATGCTGGCCTGGGAGACGGCGCTGACGTTGGCTAACGTTGGCTTGCGTCACCTCCCAGTGAATTTGGAGAACTTTGTGGAGATGGAAAGGTTGGTATCTTTCCAATGCTTGAAAGTGCCTGCAGTAGGCAATCCGGTTCTCATAGGACCTTGAAGATTGCTACAGCCTGTCATTTATTGGGTCTGATGCCAGGTCTGTGATCTTGATTTTCAAATGTCTTTATCCTCAATCAGGTTTCAGTTGCATTGAAGGTAGAGGTGAACGTCATCACTGATGTGTTTCTGCATCAAGGGGAGGCTCCTGAACTATGGGAAGAAGTCCACATTTTCACAGTCTCGCAGAGAATTTTCATTGACAAAAGACACAGAAAGCTGGTGTAACTCAGCGGGTCAGGCAGCATCTCTGGAGAAAAGGACTAGGTGAACCCTTCTTCAGACTCTTTATTGACAAATAGCCATGTGAAGCAATCGGAAGATTAACTCAACCGATATAAAAAATCTACTTGAATTACAACCACAATTAGGTTACTTACTGTTATACATATCCTGCAAGAAACATGTTTAATTCCCCAGGCATTTGTTTAATCAAAAGCATGGTTAGACTTGCCAGATCTCTGTTCCCTATGTTTTTTACACTCATTGCAGTTCTGTTTCCTGGGCTCCTTTTAAACTCTTACAACATGCCACATGACTCGGTGGCAATGGTCTTGAACCAACGTAAGCCTGAGATCAGGGAAGTTGTTGTGTCTCTAAAGGTTCTCTCATTTGATGGACTAATCTTTGTCCCTTGCCCCAAGAGCTTCAATACAAACTGGGAGACTAGTTATGGCCACACATATATCTCCAGGAATGAAATGGTGCCGGTGACATCATCAATAAGCCACCCATTGAACGACTATCTTGAGCAGTTAAATGCTGAAGAGAGCACTTAATGTAGTTATAACACACCCTGCGGATTTTAAATGCTGAATACGTCGTCTACCATCAGTTCACTCAGTCGACTCTCCTGATGTCAACAAAGTGTCCCTTATAGACACAAAATACTGGAGTAACTCAGCGGGCCAGGCAGCATCACAGGAGAGAAGGAATGGGTGACGTTTCGGGTTGAGACCTTCTTCAGACTGATGTCAGGGGAGAGGGAGATACATAGATAAGGAAGTGTAAGGTGTGGAAATGGGACAAACGGAATGGAGATCAAGGAAAATATAGAATAGATCTTTGTTAGCTGGGAGAAGTTAACTACAAAGCAAAAAGAGATAAAAATGTAGTCGGGGACATTAAGACTGGTCAGAGAATTGGGAAGGGGAAGGGATGGAGAGGAGGGAAAGCAAGGTTAGAGAAGTTAATGTTAATGAAGTTAGGTGCTGTTCCTCCAATTCCTCTTTAGTAAACCTCAATGTTCATACTGCTGGGGTGTCAGCTGCCCAAGTGAAATCTGAGGTGCTGTTCCTCCAATTCGCGCCTGGCCTCACTCTGACTCTTATGTTGTGGTTGTGGTACCACATAGTAAGTGATGTGCTCCTGGTTCATCATTGACTGATCTGTGTAACCAAAAGCTCCAGTTAGTGTAAGGAAGGTGAAGATGGGCGTTGCTTGAGGTGGGCTGGCGTTAGGGGTAAGTCTGACGGGGGAATGATCGGACATGCTAAAGTGGATCATGCACTGTTGTGCCCAATCTGACTTCACAACAAGTGCAATTCCATCCAGATAAATCGGTTTGCAAAATCTCCTCCACGTTAACTCATTGTATTGTGTCTGGAGGAACCGCAGATTGTCCCGAAACATTACAATCTGGTTTGGGAACTGCTCTGCTCAGGACAAGAAGGCTCTGCAGAGAGTAGTGCGTTCGGCTGAACGCACTATTGGAACTACACTCGCCCCCCTGCAGGAACTATACATCCAGAGCCAACAAGATCATGGGGAGACCCCTTCCACCCCAGCAACAAACTGATCCAGCTGCTACGGTCAGGCAAATGCCTCTGTTGCCATGCTGTGAAAACGGAGAGGATGAGAAGGAGTTTCTTCCCAGAGGCCATTAGGATTGTAAACTCCTATCTCATCAGGGACTAACTTTACTGTTGCGTGGTGTCTTTTTATAATTGTTTTTTTTTTCTTTTTTTTCCTCCCACAAATATGTAATATGTGATTCTGTTCCATTCTGTTTTGTAATTTTTTTTTTGCACAATCCGCAAGCATTGCCACTTTTCATTTCAGATTCAGATTCAGATTCAGATTCAATTTTAATTGTCATTGTCAGTGTACAGTACAGAGACAACGAAATGCATTAAGAGACAACGAAATTTCACTGCTCATCTCGCATGCGTATGTGACGAGTGAACTTGACTTGACATGAGATACTGGTTTACACTGAAGATAGACACAAACATGCAGGAGTAACGCAGCGGGATGGACAGCATCGCTAGAGAAAAGGAATGGGTGATGTTTCGGTAACGACCCGAAACGTCACCTATTCCTTTTCTCCAGAGATGCTGCCTGACCCGCTGAGTTACTCCAGCATTTTGTGTCTATCTGTCTAACGCAATCTTTTTATCGGTTCTGACACAATACCTTTCCCAGGAGTTAGTATCTAAAATGGTGTCCAGTGCTCAGTGCAAATTAGTGCCTTATTTTAATGGACTAAAAAGTAAAATTAAAATGGTACAGACCAATCAGCTGGGGATATCAATGTTGGTGTAAGCCCTTTTTCCAGGATAACTCCTGGGATCTGAACTCTGCTCACAATGTTTGTCCCGCCGCAGGGATAGAATGTAAAGAGGAAGGATGTTGGACGATTCAGGAATGTTGGCCTGGTGCAATGTCTGATTAAAGATAGTCCGAGGGTCTCCAATGAGCCAGATAGGAGGTCAGGACCTCTCTGTAGTTGGAGATGGCTTGGTACAGCTAGAAACAGAAACATAGAAAATAGGTGCAGGAGTAGGCCATTCGGCCCTTCGAGCCTGCACCGCCATTCAATATGATCATGGCTGATCTTCCAACTGAGTACCTGCCTTCTCTCCATACCCCCTGATCCCTTTAGCCACAAGGGCCACATCTAACTCCCTCTTAAATATAGCCAATGAACTGGCCTCAACTACCTTTTGTGGCAGAGAGTTCCAGAGATTCACCACTCTCTGTGTGAAAAATGTTTTCCTCATCTCGGTCCTAAAAGATTTCCCCCTTATCCTTAAACTGTGACCCCTTGTTCTGTACTTCCCCAACATCGGGAACAATCTTCCTGCATCTAGCCAGTCCAACCCCTTAAGAATTTTGAAAGTTTCTATAAGATCCCCCACTGATAACAACTAAGAAACAGTCTGAAGATTTTGGCACAAAACTTTGTTTCGGAAGATGGGTTTTGGCCCGAAACGTTGCCTGTCTCATTCGCTCCATAGATGCTGCTGCACTCGCTGAGTTTCTCCCGCATTTTTGTGTACCTTCGATTTTCCAGCATCTGCAGTTCCTTCTTAAAAGCTAAGAAACAGTCCCTGAATCTGGGGGTATGCATTTGCAAACTTCTGTACCTCTTGCCTGATGGGAGAGGGGAGAAGAGGGAGTGACCGGGGTTGAAACAGGTCCTTGATTATGCTGGTGGCCTTACCGAGGCAGCGTGAAGTGTAGACAGCCGAAATGTGCTCTCTCTCAGACTAAACGTGCAAACTTCACACATGAATTACCTGAGGTAAGGATTGACCCTGAGTGTTTTAGAGATACAGCGTGGAAACAGGCCCTTCAGCCCACCAAGTCCATGCTGACCAGTGATCACCCTGTACACTAGCGCTATCCTACACACTTGGGACAATTTACTTTTTATTTAACTGAACCTAATTAACCCACAAAGCTAATTAACCTACAGGTCATTGTAGTGTGGGAGGAAACTGGAGCACCCAAAGAAAACCCATGTGGTCACGGGGAGAACGTGCAAACTCTGTACAGACAGCACCCATAGTCAGGATCGAACCCAGATCTCCGACGCTGTAAGGCAGTAAGTCTACCACAGCGCTGCCCATCTCTGGTGCTGTGAGGCAGCATCTCTACGAGGTGTGCCATTATGCCGTCAGGCTTGGTGCATGTGCACCAGATGGGCTTCTCATCGACAATTTGATCATTGTTACTCATCCCAGATTTATTTTCATGGATGAATATAAATTCTCTACCTGTTCTAGTGTGAATTATATTCATGTTTCCAGGTCATTAGCTCAGGGTTCTGGATTACTGGTCCAGTAACAAAACCGTTATTCCAAGGGAATGTGCGCTGGTAGAAACTGTCCTAACTGATCTTAAAATGTAATTGCTGCCTGAGAGGATAAGGATCGTTGGAAAGGCAGCTGTGGTGTTTCGGAGCCAGAGGTAGTGCAGCGAGGACAGGGATGTGAAAGACACAGGCTGCCCTTATGGGAGCCACTGTAATGGGAGGACACACATCGGGCATTATGGAGCGGGCCACACTTTCTGGGACAGATTGACTGCAGGGTGTAGGCTGCATGGTTACTGGAACATGCAGGGGTTGTGCCAAAGCAGCCTGTCAGCAGTTGGGAGAGGGGCTGGGGCTCTGATGAAGATGAACAGCAGTGGTGAGAAAGGCTGCAGGAGATGGCACTTTGGGTGACCCTATAGAGGTTTATAGAGTGATAGCATGGAAACAGGCCCTTCGGTCCAACTCGCCCATACTGGCCAACAAGTCCCAGTCATACAAGTCCCATCTACCCACATTTGGTCCATATCCCTCCCAAACCTGTCTTATCCATGTATCTGTCTAACTGTTTCTTAAATGTTGGGATAGTCCCGGCCTCAACTACCTCCTCTGGCAGCTTGTTCCATGCACCCACCACTTTTGTGTGAAAAAGTTACCCTTCAGATTCCTATTAAATCTTTCCCCCTTCACTTTAAACCCATGTCCTCTGGTCCTCGATTCACCTACTCTGTGCAAAAGATTCTGTGCTTCTACCCAATCTATTCCTCTCATGATTTTATACATCTCTATAAGATCATCCCTCATCCTCTTGCACTCCAAAGAATAGAGACCCAGTTTACTCAACCTCTCCCTATAACTCTGATCCTCCAGTCCTGGCAACATCCTCGTAAATCTTCTCTGAACTCTTTCAAGCTTGACAATATCTTTTCTATAACACGGTGCCCAGAATTGAACACGATACTCTAAATGCGGTCTCACCAACGTCTTATACAACATGACCTCCCAACTTCTATACTTGATAGACTGATGAAGGCCAATGTGCCAAAAGCCTTTTTGACCACCTTGTCTACCTGCAACTCTATGAGTGTATAAAATTATGAGAGGTTTATAAAGTCACGAGTGGTGCAGATAAGGTGGGTAGTTACAATCTTTTACAGTCTTTGCAATGTGGTGAAGTGGTGCAGTTGTTTGAGTTTGTGCCTCACTGCTGCCAGATACTTGTGTTTAAATTGACCAGGGGAGCTGTCTGTGCTCCATGTGCATGTTCTTCCAATGACCGTTTGAGTGTTTCTCTGGGCGCTCCAGTTTCTTTCCAACATTCCAAAGAGGAGTGGGTTCATAGGTAAAGTGCCTATTGTAAATTACTCCTTGTGTGTAGGTGAGTGGTAGAATCAAGAAGGAATTGATGAAAATGTGGGGAGAATTAAAAACAAAATGGGATTATTGTAGAATGAGTGTAAATGAGAGGGTCAGAGCACACTTGCTGTGCTGTATATCCCTGTGACTCTATAACGCCATGTTTGGAATAATAGTTTGGAACAGATCATACAAAAGAGAGTAGACTCTAGGGTGGCACAGTGGTGCATCAGTAGAGTTGCTGCCTTACATCGCTTGCAGCTTGCAGAGACCCGGGTTCAATCCTGACTACGGTTGCTGTCTGTACGAATTTTGTCCGTTCTCCCTGTAGCCGCGTGGGTTTTCTCCGAGATCTTCAGTTTCCTCCCACACTCCAAAGACGTACAGGCATATAGTTAAATTGGCTTAATGTAAGTGTAAATTGTCCCTGGAGTACGCAGGATATAGTTAATGAGCGAGGATCGTTGGTCAGTGCGGACTCGGTGACCCAAAGGGCCGGTGTCCGTGCTGTATCTCTAAAACTCAAACTAAAAAAATTACTGTTAGATTTGGTGTTTTAACACGACAGATAATGGGAAAACTAAAAGATGTGGAGAAATTAAATAAAGTGAGGGAGAGATTAAAAATGCTTGAGTAAATCAGGAGAGGCAAGAGGGTGAGGGCTCAACACGTACTTGAGATTGCAAGGAATAAAACAGGACATATTGGAAATACTCAGCGAGCCAGGTAGCCTGTCCTGCAGCATATTTGCAGGATTTTCAGTTTTATTTTGGACCCAGCATCTGCAGTATGGGAGTGTTCAATGTAAGGACCAAATAGAATGCGTTACTACTGCAAATTGAGTCTGAAGGGAGTAGGAAGGTATCTATGGAAGACGCGTGGCTGTAAAACAGCCAGGAGACAAAACTAAGTTTACAAAGTCCACAGGAAAAATAGGGGAAATGGCAGGAGAGGTGGGAAGAAGTCACTCAATTCAGAGAGAAGTATGGATACACTGGAAGATAGGCAGACATTGGAAACTTTATGAGAATTGTGACAAAAAGACTAAAACTAGACTAAGACCCAAGTGGGTGTTGTTTATGCACCCTCAGAAGGGTAATAAAAACTAGACAAGCATGTAGTAAGTTTGTGGAGAAGTTTAACTTTCAGGTAGACCAACTTATGGCAGAATGTTTGTGATTTACTTATGTGTTCAACATCGCATCCCAGAATCAAGAAGGGGGAGGCCATATTCGATTTGGTACTGACTAATGAGCCAGCTTTAGTAAATAGCTTAATGGTGCTTGAACATTCATCTCAAGACTATCATAATGTAATGAAGTTCATTATGGCATCTAAAGGTAGATACATAAAGCAGCTGCAAAGTTTTTATATTTAGCTTTAGGCTGATTTCCATGCATTCAGACAGAGGTTGCTTCAGTGAACTGGGCCAATCAAATGGTGCAATTGCAGAAAATGATCCAAAGGTATTTAAAAACGAATTTAACACAATTTGCTTTCTCTTTATACCCGTGAGATACAAAAGATCTATTTGCTGAAATAAAACAATCTTGGATAATGAAAGAAGTAATGAGGGAATTGCATTAAAGAAAAAGTATAAAGCAAGGCACTAACAAACATGTTAACAAACAAACGTTGCCCCCACCCCTGATCAGTCTGAAGAAGGGTTTCGGCCCGAAACGTTGCCCCACCCCTGATCAGTCTGAAGAAGGGTTTCGGCCCGAAACGTTGCCTATTTCCTTCGCTCCATAGATGCTGCTGCACCCGCTGAGTTTCTCCAGCTTTTCTGTGTAACCTTCGATTCTCCAGCATCTGCAGTTCCCTCTTTAACACTAACAAACATGTATTGGTGAATGGTAGAAATGTTGGCTAAAAGCAGAAAATACAGTTGTAAAAATGAGTGCATAACATTTTTTGCCAATCATATCAAAATCAATGCAAATAAATTTCAACTATAATAGCCATAGAATGCCAGGAACAAAACGAGTCCCTCATAAACCAGACCAGTGCTATATAACCCAAAATAAGAGATTGTGGATCCTTCATTGCTTCACCATTGACAGCACTGCTAGTGAACTGATTGTACACATCTGATGAAAGGTAATATAGGGTCACGGTTGTAGTGAAAATGTACATGAACAACAATAATGGCACAAATAACAAGTTGGAGGGTGGTACAGTGGCCCAGGGGTAGAACTGTTGCCCCTCAGTGCCAGAGGCCCAGGATCGATACTGACCGCGGGTGATGTCTGCCCGGAGTTTGTAAGCTCTCCTTGTGATCGCTTGGGTTTTTTCAAAGTGCTCTGGTTTCCTCCCAGGTTCTAAAGACTTGCATTAATTGGCTTCCATAAATTGCCCCTCGAGTGTAGGATATGAAAGTGAGATAATATAGAATTAGTGTGAATGGGTGATCATTGCTTAGCATGGACTCGGTGGGCTGAAGGGCCTGTTTCCATGGGGTATCATTAAACTAAACTAAACTAAACTATAATAAAATAAACTAAATGCTTGAGACCAGATATTTTTTATCTTGGGGTTTGCTTAAAAATACTTTACAAAATTTCCAAAATGCTCTGCAATCAGGAATTGTTTCTATTAGTGTTTTTTTTTAACCAGTAAGCACTGGTATGGTGTACAAGCACATGTAAGAAGTTAAATGTCACTGTTTTGTTTTCCAGCCTTGTATGTTTATTAACTGTGTGTACCAGCAACCTTTCATCTGCAAAAATATGCACAGGTTAGAAAATTGCAAATAACAGTCTGCTATTTAAGGAAGCTGAGAGAGGAAGGGCAGGGAATGGCCTATGTTCAGTTGTTGGGACTGATAGAGTCCATAATTAATGACAGTGACTCAATCCTTAGACATTTTCTGCTGATCAGATGGAACGAGTGGGGATTTATAATGCCTGTCAAACCTGATTCAATTTTTAAAGAGGTGACATTATGTGTATGGATAGGCCAGAAGACAGTTGATGAAGTCCCTTGTAAAAGATGGTTCGCTGGAGTTAAAGGTCATGTAACTGAAGGTAAATTATTGGCCTGATTAGGAATTGATTGAGCTGCAAAACATAGAGATAATGAGCAAATACCTAAACTGGCAGGAGTGCTATTCAATGTATTTATAATTGAATTAAATGATGGAATAGAAAGCTATGTGCCTACATTTTGCAAAAATACTAAAACAGGCAGCACTCTAATTAACATGAATAGACATATTAAATTAGAAGAGGTATTAACAGAGCAAGCACAGGTGCAGAAATGGATTTCAGTGTATGAATAATATTACGTTTAGACCAAAAACATTGCACAGAGGAAGGACATCCATATACAACTTTACATAGATAATTGCAGTTTTGTGGATAGATACGAAAGTAGCCAAAACAGGCAATTAAATGCTCGTCTTTGTACTGAAGTACCAGGCAGGTAGACATTAAACATAGAAACATAGAAATTAGGTGCAGGAGTAGGCCATTCGGCCCGTCGAGCCTGCACCGCCATTCAATATGATCATGGCTGATCATCCAACTCAGTATCCCGTACCTGCCTTCTCTCCATACCCTCTGATCCCCTTAGCCACAAGGGCCACATCTAACTGCCTCTTAAATATAGCCAATGAACTGGCCTCAACTACCCTCTGCGGCAGAGAGTTCCAGAGATTCACCACTCTCTGTGTGAAAAAAGTTCTTCTCATCTCGGTTTTACCGGATTTCCCCCCTTATCCTTAAGCTGTGACCCCTTGTCCTGGACTTCCCCAACATCGGGAACAATCTTCCTGCATCTAGCCTGTCCAACCCCTTAAGAATTTTGTAAGTTTCTATAAGATCCCCTCTCAATCTCCTAAATTCTAGAGAGTATAAACCAAGTCTATCCAGTCTTTCTTCATAAGACAGTCCTGACATCCCAGGAATCAGTCTGGTGAACCTTCTCTGCACTCCCTCTATGGCAATAATGTCCTTCCTCAGATTTGGAGACCAAAACTGTACGCAATACTCCAGGTGTGGTCTCACCAAGGCCCTGTACAACTGCAGTAGAACCTCCCTGCTCCTACACTCAAATCCTTTTGCTATGAAAGCTAACATACCATTCGCTTTCTTCACTGCCTGCTGCACCTGAATGCCTACTTTCAATGACTGGTGTACCATGACACCCAGGTCTTGCTGCATCTCCCCTTTTCCTAGTCGGCCACCATTTAGATAATAGTCTGCTTTCCTGTTTTTGCCACCAAAATGGATAACCTCACATTTAGCCACATTATACTGCATCTGCCAAACATTTGCCCACTCACCCAGCCTATCCAAGTCACCTTGCAGCCTCCTAGCATCCTCCTCACAGCTAACACTGCCCCCCAGCTTCGTGTCATCCGCAAACTTGGAGATGTTGCATTCAATTCCCACATCCAAATCATTAATATATATTGTAATTAGCTGAGGTCCCAGCACTGAGCCTTACGGTACCCCACTAGTCACTGCCTGCCATTGTGAAAAGGACCCGTTTACTCCTACTCTTTGCTTCCTGTTTGCCAGCCAGTTCTCTATCCACATCAATACTGAACCCCCAATGCCGTGTACTTTAAGTTTGTATACTAATCTCATTGTACAACAAATACAGGCATTTGTACCAGACATTGATGACTGTGGACATTTTTGGGCACAATGTATTTAGAAGAATATATTGATTTTGGAGATGGCAGTATAGAACAGTACAGCACTGGAACGGGCCCTTTGGCCTAGAATGTTTGTGCCGAACATGATGCCAGGTTAAACTTACTTCATCTGCCTGTACGTGATCCATATCCCACTATTCCTTGCCCTTCCATGTGCGTATCTAAAAGTCTCTTAAACATCACTATCATATCTAACTCTACCACCAACCTGGCAATGTGTTCCAGGTCCCCACCTCTCTGTGTTAAAAAAAGTTGCCCTGCACATTGACATTAAACTTTTCCCCTCTCACTTTGTAGTTATGCCCTCTAGTGTTGGACATTTGCATCCTGGGGAAAAAGGGTTCTGACTGTTTACCTAACTACGGCTCTTATAATTGTATATAGTTCGAACAAGTCTCCCCTCTGCCTCCGACGATCCAGAGAAAACATTCCAAGTTTCTCCAACCTCTCCTTGCAGCTGAAACCTTGTAATCCAGGCAGCATTCAGGTAAATCTCCAAAGCCTCCACATCCTTCCTGTCATGGGGCGATCAGCAATGCATGAAATACTCCAAAATCTTGGGGAATCGATTGCAACAGACAAGGTCTAAAAAATGATCATTGGCACTCGTGCTTACAAAGGGTGGAAGAAGGATAATGCTTGATAATCAGAAGTGGCATGAAATATGGTCCAAAGTCGTAAATACTAAGGAATTTGGTCGCAGAACATTCATGATCTCATTGAATATCAGAATTGGCTCAAGCGTTTAAAGGGCTCACCCCTGTGTCCAGGAGAAGATACCTACAGAAGAAGTTGGAGTGGGAGCAGTGTTAGCATTCCAACATTGGAAAGATAACAACCACTTGGTGTTCACCAAACTTCCACAAGGAACAATATGATTTTGAACTTCTGATCTCTTCCAGTAATGTTGGAAGAAAGATAAATAATGTGGTGAACTCCTTTGCTTGAATCCAATAAGGTGTCGTAGATTTGTTCTTCTGTGCGCTGGATGTGGCCGGCATGGGCCTTAGGTTAGCATCTCATCCAATACGGCATGTTCTCACCACCACCTTGTTGCAGTGTCAGGAGGGTTGCTTGTTCAACTCTCTGGAGCGGGAAGTGATCACACATCTTTTGACTTAAGTGTAGCGATTAGTTGAAATGTCAGCAATAACAAAAATGGTTTCAGGATTAAGTATCTGACAGTACATCCAGCATGTAGACTGGACTTTGGACTCTCTCTTTGTGTAAATGGTGCCAAAATATGGCAAGTTGTACACATGTAAGCTAGGCAAAAAAAACATTTCACTGTGCAGAGCGCACGTGACAACAAAGAAGCATTGGGCCATTGAATCTTTAGGTGAAAAGATTCTTCCCCTCTAAACCTCATCACCTAACGTATACCCTCTGGTCTTTGACACCACTCCCTAGGGGAAAGGCTTCTCACTATCTACCCTATCTATATCTCAGCCTCCTTGGCTCCAAGGAAAGCAAACCCAGTCCATCCAGTCTTGCGGCAGGTGAGACATCTGTCATGATGAACCTCTTCTGCGCTCTCTCCAATGCAATTCTACCATTGAGCCATCCTCAGTATTTGGGATCTCTTAGTCAGTAACAGGAGTACTTGGTCCAAATGATTTTCGGTACATGGAGGAACTGGAGATGCTGGAATCTTGAGCAAAACATAAATTGCTGGGATCTTCTTTTTCTTGCGTATAGTATGCACAGCTTAAAGTTGTAGGACAGCTTGTTCTATTTGATCTTATTCGTCTTAGCACCGGATTGATTTCATTTGTCGAAACAGGGTGGACCAATTGAAGGCTGCAATCTCCCTCCCCATTGCTGGGATGAAGCGTTATGTCGGGCAGCATCTGTGGAGGGAATGAACAGGCAATGTTTCACATTGGGACCATTCTTCAGTCTTCAGATTTGCCATTTGTGTTGCAATGAGAATGAGAACGCTGACTAAAGCATTTTCTGCAACAGAGGGTATGTGACAAACCGTACTTTATTCATGACCAGGTGTGTAAGTGCCGCTGGATTGGAAATGTTCTGAACACAGGAGAATGGTCCGCGGGCAACTTTTTTACTGTCCATAATGATTGTATCAAGCTGAACACCACCATCAGCATTCAGCACAGCTCCATGACCTAGAGGAAAGTATTCAATTTGTTAAAAGGTCAAACATGCTTAGCCTCAAGCTTTGGGAAGTGAAGCTGAAAAAACAATTTCATTGCAGTTTACCGGCAGTATTCTGACAATTTGCGTCCTCGCCACCCTTTAAGTAAATATATTGCCACCTCATGTAAGTGATTTTTGCTTTTTTTATTATTGCTCTACATTTTTCTCCTTGTTCAATGCAAAACCTGACTCGAGGCCCACTAGTTATTGTTTGATTCAAACGATACTGACTACCAATGTGACAGTCAGTGTGAACTTACTGCAGGGGATTGGAGAGGATGGAAGATGCATTTAAGTATTTGGAGCTATTCTTTCTTTTGAATAAACGCTACATGACTTTGTTTTGTAAATCCAAAACCATGACAAATCCACATCACTATAATTCTTGACTATATTGAAAGAAACCACAAATCATAGGTACCATTGAGCTGTTCAGACAAAGTAGCATCAAATTAATCTATATAGCATCAATAAATCATCCTGTCTTTATCCTTCATTTTTTCTGCACATTCAATCAATTTGTCCACCTGCTGTGCCTGAGACAGCTTTGAATGTTTTATCTGTTGTTGCTCTGTCCACTAAATGTTCCAGAAACTTAACGTCAATGTTATTAATCAATTTGAACTTTAAAACTCTCTGTTTTGAAGGCTGCTGTCGGAGCAGAATTTTTGACCTCTGTTTATATCAGTTAAGATCTAATCCCTAAAAACGGCACCTAATTGTTGCTGGAAGGAAACTCCAGATCTCGTAAAATACTTATGTTTGGATTATGGCACTTCAGACTGTGTCAGGTTAAACACTATCCCATGTCTGGTTTAGATCTAATATCGTACATACAGTAAACCCTCATTGTAACAGACCTTAAGGGGGGGGCGGGCAATGATTTCTGTTATGGCTGATTGTCCACTATAATGTTGGCCGATTGTCCACTATAATGATGGCCGATTGTCCACTATAATGATGGCCGATTGTCCACTATAATGATGGCCGATTGTCCACTATAATCGAGTTAGGGATTATAAGCAGTTGAGAGCTGCAGATGCTGGTTAATACACAACAGGACACAAAGTTTTTAAGAGGGAACTGCAGATGCTGGAGAATCGAAGGTTACACAGAAAAGCTGGAGAAACTCAGCGGGTGCAGCAGCATCTATGGAGCGAAGGAAATAGGCAACGTTTCGGGCCGAAACCCTTCTTCAGACGGATGATGGAGGGAAGGTGGAGGAATGGGTTGCACTTCAAGAGGCTAAGGACACAAAGTGCTGGAGTAACTCAGCAGGTCAGGCAGCATCTCTGGAGAACATGGAAAGGTGACGTTTGGGTCACGTTCTGGAACTGGGCCTGGAATCCAGGTGAGTTGAGGCGAGGATCGGCGGAGTCATTGGTTGTGACCCGCGGGAGGCCAGACTACAGGCAAAGGTTAGTGGTGGCGGCGGCGGCCCTAGGCGCGGCATGGAACCCATGTGGGCCAGGGATGGCAGCAGTAGGTCCAGCTTGGAAGTGGGGGGCAGGTGGTGTGGGCCGGCGGGGACGTTTGCTGCCCATACTGGAAGCGGAACCAGGGTGGCATTGCTGGCCAGCGGAGGTGGATGCTGTGGCATTGGCAGTCTGGCCTGGAAGTGGCGGGATAGTCAGTGTATGCCAACGTGGGCAGCCTGGGGATGCGGTACAAACCGTGGCTGGCAACGGCAGCCTGGCATGGCAGTGAATATTGATCGGTGCATCAGCTATAACCATAACATATTGTAAAGAGGTCCGTAAAAATGAGAGTTTACTGTATTTAGTCAAGTATTGACTTTGTTGTCGTCAATTTGAAATAAAGTCTCAAATAACCAGTGCTTGATGACAGCTCTCCATTATCTATACCAATCCATCATGCATTCCTGACAGTGTGCCCTACAAGATATTTAGATTAATATGCAATTGTAATCTTGTCAAATATAACAATATCTATTTAAAAGTCTAACAAGGTAAAATGTTGAAAGATGCTTTTGTGGAAGCATAAGCGGACAGGAAAAATCACAATGATCTAATTAGGGCGATAGGGCATACTCCAAATGCTTGATGTGAGGTGAGGTTGAGATGCAAGGAGTTTGTGGGAGAGGATTCCAGGGTTTAGGCTGCTGAAGGGAGGGTTTCCATTGATGGCATGATGGAGGGAAGGTGGAGGAATGGGTTGCACTTCAAGAGGCTAAGAACAGAGAGATGTTAGACGGTCATTGGACTGAAGGAAACTATAGAGAAATAAATGAATGAATTAATTAATTAATACGTTTATTGGCCAAATGTTCACATACAAGGAATTTGCCTTGGTGCTCCGCCCACAAGTGACAACATGACATACAGTGACAGTTAGGAATGACACATAAAACATTATTGACGTGCGAATTAAATTAAATACCAGAGCATCAGGAGGCTACAGATTTTTGGTTATTGAGTAGAGCTACTACTCGTGGGAAAAAAGCTGTTTTATGTCTGGCTGTGGCAGCTTTGACAGTCCGGAGTCGCCTTCCAGAGGGAGGTGATTCAAAGAGTTTGTGGCCAGGGTGAGAGGGGTCAGAGATGATCTTGCCCGCTTGCTTCCTGGACCTTGCAGTGTACAGTTCATCAATGGAGGGAAGGTTGCAGCCAATAACCTTCTCAGCTGATCGGACGATTCGCTGCAGCCTCCGGATGTCATGCTTGGTGGCTGAGCCAAACCAGACCCTGATGGAGAAGGTGAGGCCAGACTACGATGGCCGTATAGAATTGGACCATCATTGCCTGTGGCAGATTGTTTCCTCAGCTGCCATAGGAAGTACATCCTCTGTTGTGCCTTTTTGATGTGGAGTCGATGGTGGCCCCCCATTTAAGGTCGTTGGAGATGATGGTTCCCAGGAACTTAAAAGACTCCACAGATGTGACTGTGGTGTTGTTGATGGTGAGTGGGGTGAGGGGAGGGGAAGCTCTCATAAAGTCTACAATCAATTCCACAATCTTAAGATCATTGAGCTCCAGGTTGTTGCGATGGCACCAGGACGCCAGCTGTGACACTTCCTGTCTGTAGGCAGATTCCTCCCCATCCTGGATCAGTCCAATCAGGGTTGTGTCGTCCGCAAACTTGAGAAGCTTGACAGAGGAATCAGTGGATGTGCAGTCGTTGGTGTAGAGAGAGTAGAGGAGAGGGGAGAGTGTGCAGCCTTGCTATGTTCCTATGCTGAGGAGTTTGATTGATATTTTTAAGGCAGAGATAGATAGATTCTTGATTAGTCCAGGTGTCAGCGGTTATGGGGCGAAGGCAGGAGAATGTAATTAGGAGGGAGAGATAGATCAGCCATGATTGAATGGCAGAGTAGACTTGATGGGCTGAATGGCCAAATTCTGCTTCTTTCACATAACCTTATGGAAGACCATCAAGGAGAGTCTTGGTTCCGGCATCCTTTAGTCCCTGCTACGGACACTCTGCCTTGCAGGAGAGTTGTTGCAGCGACACAGACGGCATAGATTCATAGATTCACACAGTGCAGAAACAAGCCCCTTTGTCCAACGTGAATGTATGGAATTCCCTGCCACGGAGGGCAGTGGAGGCCAAATCACTGGATGGATTTAAGAGAGAGTTAGATAGAGCTCTAGGGGCTAGTGGAGTCAAGGGATATGGGGAGAAGGCAGGCACGGGTTATTGATACGGGACGATCAGCCATGATCACAATGAATGGCGATGCTGGCTTGAAGGGCCGAATGGCCTCCTCCTGCACCTATTTTCTATGTTTCCAACTTGCCTGTGTCGACCTGTGTGCCCCATCTGAACTAGTCTGGCTCGTATGCCTCTAAACCTTTCCCATCCATGTACCTGCCAAATGTCTTTTAAATGGTGTTATAGTGCTTACCTCAACTATTGTTTCTGGCATCTCATTCCATACACCCACAAACCTCTGTGTGAACAAGTTGTCCCTTAGGTCCCTATTAAATCTTTCCCCTCTCACCTTTTACATATGACCTCTGGTTATTGATAATCATATTATGTTTGAAAGACACTGTGCATTCACCCTATCTACTCCCCTTGTGATCTTATACACCACTGTACAATCACCCCTCATCCTCCTGCACCCCAAGAAATAAAGTCCTAGGTTGCTCAACCTCTCCTTATGGGTCCTCAAGTCCGGGCAACATTCTCTTAAATCTGCTCTGCACTCTTTACAGCTTTAAAACATCCTTCCTATAGTTGGCCAAAACTGAACACGGTACTTCAAATGTCTTGTACAACTGTAACATTAGACTCGATACCCTGACTGATGACAGGCAATGAACTATGTAGCTGTGCTCCTAGATCCATCTGTTGTACTTCCCCAGGGTCCTAATATTCACTGTAAACATCCTGCCCTGGTTTGACTTCCCAAACACCTCACACCTATCTGTATTAAACTATATTTACAATTCCTCAGCCCCCTTGCCCAATTAAAATTCACAGAAACATAGAAATTAGGTGCAGGAGTAGGCCATTCGGCCCTTCGAGCAGTGCACCGCCATTCAATATGATCATGGCTGATCATCCAGCTCAGTAGTCCCGTACCTGCCTTCTCTCCATACCACTCTGATCCCTTAGCCACAATGGCCACATCTAACTCCCTCTTAAATATAGCCAATGAACTGGCCTCGACTACCCTCTGCGGCAGAGAGTTCCAGAGATTCACCACTCCCTGTGTGAAAAACGTTCTTCTCATCTCGGTTTTAAAGGATTTCCCCCTTATCCTTAAGCTGTGACCCCTTGTCCTGGACTTCCCCAACATCGGGAGCAATCTTCCTGCATCTAGCCTGTCCAACCCCTTAAGAATTTTGTAAGTTTCTATAAGATCCCCTCTCAATCTCCTAAATTCTCGAGAGTATAAACCAAGTCTATCCAGTCTTTCTTCATAAGACAGTCCTGACATCCCAGGAATCAGTCTGGTGAACCTTCTCTGCACTCCCTCTATGGCAAGTAATGTCTTTCCTCAGATTTGGAGACCAAAACTGTACGCAATACTCCAGGTGTGGCTCTCACCAAGACCCTGTACAACTGCAGTAGAACCTCCCTACTCCTATACTCAAATCCTTTTGCTATGAAAGCTAACATACCATTCGCTTTCTTCACTGCCTGCTGCACCTGAATGCCTACTTTCAATGACTGGTGTACCATGACACCCAGGTCTCGCTGCATCTCCCCTTTTCCTAGTCGGCTACCATTTAGATAATAGTCTGCTTTCCCAATTGATCAATATGTTGTTGCTATTTTTGATAACCATCTTACTATCTACTCTACCACCCACTTTGGTATCTTCAGCAAACTTACAAATCAGGGCTTCCGCATTCTCATCCAAATTATTGATGTAACCCACAAAGAGCAATGGGACCAGCACTGATCCTTGTGGCACACCACTAGTCACAGGCCTCCAGTCTGGAAAAACGCCCCTCTGTCATCACCCTCTGCTACTCTCGCCAACTCTCATTGAAACCATGTAGCAAATTGTCTATCCAGTCAGCTAGCTCTCCCTGGATCCCATGCGATCTCACCTTCCAGAGCAATCTGCCATGCAGAGCCTTATCAAAAGCCTTGGGATTAGAGCCATCCAGCTCTGTTTCCCCCTCTTCAGGAACTGCCTAACTGGTTGGGAATTCACAGCAGGTTCTGTTGTTTCAAACTTGCAGCATTCTTCCTCCACAGTTCTCTTTTAAAAAGGCTGCATAGAGATGCAGTGGTAGAGTTGCTGCCTTATACCATCAGAGACCCGAGTTCCATCCTGACTGTGGGTGCTGTCTATACAGATTTTGTATGTTCTCCCTGTGACCTTGTGGGTTTTCTCCAGGTGCTCCTGTTTCCTCCCACACTCCAAAGACCTATAAATTTGTAGGTTAATTGGCTTCTGTAAATCGTAAATTATCCCAAGTGTGTAGCATAGGGCTGGTATACGGGGTGATCGCTGGTTGGCGTGGACTCGCTGGGCCAAAGGGCATGTATCCACACTGTATCTCTAAAGACCAAGGTCTAAATGTGGCTGAAGTCACAGTCACACAGCTGGAAACAGCCCCTTCAGACTACCGAGTCCATGCCCACTTTCAAAAACCAATTACACTGACCTTGCCATACTCCTATTTTCTCTCCCCCCCCACCCCCTCCCCTCCACACCAGATTCTACCACTGACACATCAGGTGCAACTTGCATTGGCCAATTGACCAGCAATTCGCATCTCTTTGGGATATGGGAGGAAACCGACACACTCATAGGAAACCCAGTCCTTGGGAAAACAAATAGCCTGTTTCCATGCTGTACAGCTCTATGCCTCTTGGACTCAATTACCAAATCCAACCAAGGTGCATCTTCTGGAGATGACGATCATAGCTTCCATTACCGCTCAGGCAGAGGCTACCCAGTATTTCTTTGCAAATAAAACAAAACCTATTCAAAATGTAACTTACACTGATACTCTCTGTCAATACTGGATGTGGGACATTCTGATTCTGTACCATTGTAACTACGCAGGGGACGACAATGACTGAATGTACATATGAATCAACTCTCATTGAAACCATGATGAGTGGCCACCTCCTGTATTAACACATGGTTAAAGACATAACCTTTCTACTTAAATCACAGTCTGGAATATATCTGTTTTGTCACTTAATATTCTGTTTGATATTCAGCGAGCCATCCCTCAACACTGTGACAAAAGAGATTTATTTTGGGTGCGTGATGTTTTGTGCTCAGTCACTGCACCAGTGGACCTGCCTCTGGTATTTGAATATTGAAAGGTTCTGCATGTTCGTCTGTGCTCCCGTTGTAAACACTAACCACTACTTCAGCAAATATGATCTTCTATAGATTACATCTTTGGTTGCACTATAGACTTTAGTTTTGCTATTATATGCTATTATAGTTACCTAGTATTACCCTTATTAATTCACTGTATTATTGATTGTTATTGCATCAATCAGCCTGTTATGCACAAACAAGTAAGAATGTCGTTGTTCCATTGTTGGTACATGTGACAGTAAAACAATTTTGACTCTCGAACATGTAATTTAACTTCGGAATCACGTGAGTGACTACGTGAAGAACCCGTCCAGCATGCATGCACGACATGAGCATTCACGCAGTGCAACAGCGATGAACGGGAGTACAGGGCGCTCCCGCTTTAAAAAAGACGGATCGTCAGGTAAGTTTACTCTGAGGTCGTATTAGAAAACTTTGCTTTGCTTTGTGTACACCAGGTCGAGACAACTGGGAAAAATGAACAAAGCAAGACAAGCAAAAAAGACCGTCCCCCGTTCGACTCCAACAGAGGAGCGTTCCATCAGTGGGGGGCGAGAGGCGGCAGGACCGCACACGCTACGGTCCGCAATTTCTGATACCGAGCCGAGCCCAGTACCGCTAGTGCAGCCTGAGCAACGGACTGGAGGTAAATCAAGACGGAAGACCAACCGGCCGGTAACATCTGACAACTCCGACGAGGAAGTCTCGCCGCCCGAGAGCAGCAGAGACAGCCGCCTGAGCCGCATGGAAAGGCTCATGGAGCAAATGCTCCAGCGAGACTTGCTTTGGGAGCTGGAGCAGTCTCGCCAAGGGAGTTCAGGCACTCCCGCCACAGTGCCTTACAACGCACTGGCCATCGCTTCTCCCTCAGCCGAGGGCAGCGTTGGCGACCAGGGCTGGGCTGGTCAAGAACAGGGGTCACTGGCCGAAGATGTCGGGAGTACGCTTGGGGTACAGGACCAGGAAGAGCTGCTGGGTGTGGTCAACCGCTACGTGGCTACACCACGAGCAGGACGGCCATTAGAGCCAAAACTGGCGGCCAGCATAGACTACCTGTCCTTCAAACCCCTACAAGAGCAGGTAGTCAATGATGCTCTAGAACTCTATTCGGCCCCAGAAAACTGTGTTTTGCTCAACGTACCGGCCGTCAACAGCCAAATCTGAGGGTGCGTTGGGCAGAACATCCGCAATCAAGAATTGAAATTACAGCGTATTCTCAGGCTCCTGACGTCAGCCATTACATCTTATGCTCGTTCCATGGATGGGGTGGACATGACCACAAACCAGCAAGACACATTAGCTCTGCTGTGCAACACCCAATACGAGATAAACAACCTTCGTAAGGAGATAATAAGACCTGCCCTCAACCCCAAATTTGCAGGATTGTGCAAAACACTGGCCTCAGAGCCACAAATCCTGCTCTTTGGTAAGGACCTGTCTAAAAAAGTAAAGGACCTGGAAGAAGAGTCCAAAACATTTGGCCTCATGAGGGCAGGCCCCGGAACGAGCAGACCCACAAAACCCAGACGGCAGTACCCCACCGCGTCCACCAGTCGACGTCAGCCTCATGGGACTGGTGAAAGCTCGGGGTCCGCATACCATCCCCGAAAGCCTTTTTTAGGCCAGGGCCCAGAGCGGACCCCATGGAAAATGCGCCACCCCCAGCCAGCAGTACATCCGACAGCATAACGTCAAACAAAGAAAGAGAAGAAGGGAACACACCCATAACCATGGAGGTAGGTGGGTCTGGTTCCTACCAGCATATAAAAAGTGGGGGATCTATACTAACAGGGGGGAGATTACATCTGTTTGTGGAAGCATGGAGGTCTATCACGAATGATAAATATATACTCAACAGTATTCGTGGATACAAAATAGAATTTGTTCAAGAAAACATGCCATCAGTTCAGCATACACCCCAAAGGGTCTTTACCCTCTCAGTTAAAGAAAAACTAGAGGGTCAAGCAGAACTGATGAGGTTACTTACAAAGGGTATCATTGAGAAAACCAAACATGAACCCTTGGAATTTGTCTCAAATATATTCACTAAAACCAAAAAAGATGGTGGATGTCGCATCATCATTGACTTGACCTCACTAAATACGTTTGTTAAGTATATACATTTCAAAATGGAAACATTTGTAACTGCCAAACAACTGATTTCCAAAGGATACTTTATGGCAAGCATCGACTTAAAAGATGCCCACTATTCAGTACCCATTCAAAAGGATCATCGCAGATACCTGAAATTTACCTGGATGGGGCAACTATGGCAGTTTAAAGTGTTGCCTAATGAGTTAACATCAGCCCCAAGATTATTTACTAAGATAGTAAAACCAGCCTTGGCAATATTAAGAAAACAGAAACATATTGTCATGGCATATCTTGATGATATCTTAATAGTAGGCAAAACCATGGAATTGGCTAAATCAGCTGTGGCAGCTACCAAACAATTGTTTGAAACCTTGGGATTTGTCTTACATCCAGATAAATCTAAGTTGACGCCATCCACAACAATGGACTATCTGGGATTCACAATTAACTCAGTCCACATGTCTGTAACGTTGCCAAAAGAGAAAGCAACAGAATTGGCACAAACATGTAACAATTTAATGTCAACAATCGACCAACCATTCGACAAGTGGCAAGAATAATTGGCAAAATAGTAGCAGCATTTCCAGCTACACAATTTGGACCTCTGCACTATCAAAACCTACAAAGAGCAAAAGTGCAGGCATTAATAAGGCATGCAGGTCACTTTGACCGAATCATGAAATTACCCATTGAAGCGATATCAGAATTACAATGGTGGGTTGGGTGCTTTGGCTAGAAGTTGAAAGGCACTACTTACTGCAAATGGTGGCATGCAGTTGAATGGCACTACTTACTGCAAATGGCGGCTTGGGTTATTTGGCTTGAAGATGAAAGGCACTACTTACTGCAAATGGTGGCTTGGGTGCTTTGGCTTGAAGTTGAAAGGCACTATTTACTGCAAATGATGGCCTGGGTGAAATTGAACGGTTGAAATACACTAATTACTGCAAATGGTAACTTGGGAGCTTTGGTTTCAAAGTTGAAAGGCACTACTTACTGCAAATGGCGGCTTGGGTGATTTGGCTTGAAGTTGAAAGGAACTACTTATTGCAAATGGTGGCATGAAGTGAAAGGCACTACTTACTGCAAATGGTGGCTTGGGTGCTTTGGCTTGGAGAAATACACTATTTACTGCAAATGGTAACTTGGGAGCTTTGGTTTCAAAATTGAAAGGCACTAACTGCAAATGGTGGCTTGGGTGCTTTGGCTTGAAGTTGAAAGGCACTACTTACTGCAAATGGTGGCTTGGGTGCATTGGCATGAAGTTAAAAGGCACTTCTTACTGCAAATGGTGGCTTGGGTGCTTTGGCTAGAAGTTGAAAGGCACTACTTACTGCAAATGGTGGCATGCAGTTGAATGGCACTACTTACTGCAAATGGTGGCTTGGGTTATTTGGCTTGAAGATGAAAGGCACTACTTACTGCAAATGGTGGCTTGGGGGCTTTGGCTTGAAGTTGAAAGGCACTTCTTACTGCAAATGGCGGCTTGGGTGCTTTGGCTTGAGGTTGAAAGGCACTACTTACTGCAAATGGTGGCTTGGGTGCTTTGGCTTGAAGTTGAAAAGGCTACTTACTGCAAATGGTGGCGTGGGTGCATCGGCGTGAAGTTGAAAGACACTAATGGTGGCTTGGGTGCTTTGGCTTGTGGTTGAAATGCACTACTTACTGCAAATGGTGGCTTGGGAGCTTTGGTTTCAAAATTGAAAGGCACTACTTACTGCAAATGGTGGCTTGGGTGCTTTGGCTTGAAGTTGAAAGGCACTACTTACTACAAATGATGGTTTGGGTGATTTGGCTTGAAGGAACTACTTGGTCTGGTAAACTCCATTAACCTTACATGGTGTGAGGCCACTGTTACCATAAGGACTACAAATCAACATGGTGTCAGAAGTGGGATTAATATTTGCTCTGCTACGGACAATGTGTTACGGGTCTGCCTTGACAATAACCATTGAGCAGTTGAACACAAGGCAGGGTCACGGGAAATGTTGCGTAAGTTGAGCAAATCCAGGAATACGGCAGATTTAGCCCTGTGAGAGCGCTCCGTGAGTTGTTTTGTACTTCTTCCTATGAGGGAGCCTATCCCTCCTCCTTATTATCTGGATTGTACAAGTTCCTTTCAATCTGCATCTAGTGACCCTTGCATGCTCTTGCCAGCACGACAATTCATTCCTGCGATAGTTCCTCTGTCAGTTCCATCTTTGGCTGCGCCCCAGTCTCCTGCTTCGACTCCAGAGACGTTGGTCCACTCCCCCACGGCGGTGAAATCACCAGCTCTTTCCCCGGTGAAAAAGAATGGAGATGGCCTCTATTGTACATGTGCAGGTCGTGTTTGCAGGCCGGTCGTGAAATATCCGGGCTATGTTTGACTTTAAACCAGTCTGTCATCGTGATATTTGCTTTGCTTAGTTATGGGTATACATGGTTATTGATTCTTTAAGAGGGGGGGGATGTAGATTAATGGCTCATACTATGAGTCATGCTTTTGTAGTTACGCCCACTAGCTTGTTAGCGTCATGGTCTGCTGCATTCCGTTAGTCTTAAAGTGACCTCTCAAGTGAGAACTTGTGTTGCTTGTTCCGAATAAACTCTATTAACCTGACATGGTGTGAGGCTACTGTTATTATAAGGACTACAAATCAACAACAATGAAACACTCTTTCTTGTTTTGGAAGGTCAAACTCTGCTTCCAGTTTTAGTGGAGCTAATTTCAGAACACGCAAATGCTATAGGTTTAGTGCTTGCAATAGAGAATGAATGTCTGCACCAAAATAGGCAAGAAAAGGGAAGAATCAACCCTAATAAACACATTCAAATTGATTTTATTTGCTTGGATTCTGACACTTACTCGGTAGCTATTTGATATAGAGAATAAAAAGTACAATTTCCAAGGACTCAATTTATTCCCCTCAGTAATTTTACAAACCTATATGTTGTTGGAGTGTGGGAGGAAACTGGAGCTCCCGGAGAAAACCCACGCAGGCTACATGGAGAACGAGCAATCTCCGTACAGGCAATACCCGTAGTCAAACACCCAGGATGGACCCCCAGGTCTCTAGTGCTGTAAGGCAGCAACTCTACCGCTGCACCACCATGCCGACCTGTTGATGGGCATGTTTGAGAAAACACATTAAAGGCAAATTAGTAGGGAATGGAACATGGGGTTGCAATCCCTGTAGGCCTCTCCAACTCACAGAGGCACCAGGATTTATGGATTCATAGAGTAACACTCTAGGGAAATAGGCCTTGGGTCAATACATCCATGCCAACCTAAATATCTATCTATGCTAATCCCATTTGCCTGCATTTAGATTATTTTTCTTGTGTATGGCCTGCACAGCCTAAAGTTGTAGGTTAACTTGTTCTATTTCTATTTTCTATTTTCTATTTTCTAATGCGCCGTTGTGTATGGCTGCTCCTCCTGCAGTCCGTCCTTTCTCCCTTTTTTATTTTTATTTTTAGTCCTGTCCGTGGGAACTTTTAATTGGAAGTCTTCTTTTATGTGGTGGTGTCCCAATGGGGGGGAAGGGGAAAACTTTTGATCCCAGTCCTACCTGGTCGGAGATGCGGTTTTCTTCCGAACCTACTTCTTTGTCCTCTCTGGCGGCCTACCATCGAGCTGGAGCAGCCAACACGACGATTTCCTGCCGGGATACAGCTTCGCCGGTGGTGCAGATGCTGGGACACCAACACCAACACGGAACGGGCGATGGCTTACCGGATCGCCTTCGGGTAAGCTCCAGGGCAAATTAGACTGCAACATCGCAGGAGCTGTGGCTGCCAGAGCGTCCAGCCGCGGGCGAGCACTGGACACAACACCGCGGGGCCTGGTGTCCGAGTTCACCATATCAGAGGTCCGGCCAGCGTGGCCTGAGAACTTTGGACATTGCAGTCTTCAGGGAGGAAGCGGCGTTCAGTCCAGGCCGCTGAAGAATGTTCACCCGACGCCGATGATCCAGCTTCGCGGCACAAGCCTGAGAACATCGAGTTGGCTGAGGAGGCCACATCTAGACCCCCCTCGGGTGGAATATGAGGGGGCGAACTGGATTTTTTAGTGGCCTCCTCACAGTGAATTCTGCTGTGGGGGGACGTTTCATGTTGATTTCTATAGTGTACTGTTCTGTGTCTTTTTTCTTTTTTCTCTTTTTTGTTTTGTATGGATATATTGACATTTGATCTGTTCAATTAATTTAATCAATCTCTGTAAAGCACTTTGGTTCAAATACTGGTTTTGTTGAAAAGTGCTATATAAATAAAGATTATTATTATTATTATTATTATTATTATTATTATTATTATTATTTGATCTTTTGTTTTTGTGCACGTGGGGTTCCATCCATCCCCCACCCCTGCATTTAGTTAATGTCACTCTTAACATTTCCTATCCTTCTACTTGTCCCAATGACTTTTGAACAATTAAATTGTACCTGCTTGTACTACTTCATCTGGCAGCTCGTTCAGGATAGCCAACACTTTCTTTGTGAAAATCTTGTCCTTCAAATCCTTCTTAAATATATTTTCCCTCTCCCCTTACGTCTAACCCCTTCTAGTTTTATGTGGCAAAATCACAGGAAAAAGACAATGACTGTCTCCCCTATCTATGTCCCTCATGATTTTACAAACATCTATAAGGTCACCCATCAGCCAACTTCACTGCAACAAAAACAATCCAGTCCTATCCAATCTCCTTATAACTCAAGCCTTCTGGTCTGGTCTAGATAACATTCCTGTGATTTTTTTTCTCTGCATCCTCGCACTGCCGGCTTTAACCTTGATATATTTATTTCTAAATGCAAATTAAATATGAACGCTCAACAACGAATGCAATTTTCTGACTCCCCTTCAGCTCTTGTAGTGGACCACATTCTGTAGCTTTTTCATCTGCATTTGTGGTTATGATATACTCAGTGCATTGATTAAATATTCCAAATCTACCTCTGAAGCTGCTGTATTCCTTCAGGGAAACTTCCACAGCTGAGTGGCGCTGCTGGAAGAGCTGCTACGTCACAACTCCAGTGACCCTGGTTCAATCCTGACCTCCAGTGAGAACTGCCGGACGTTCTCCCCATGACCACCAGTGTTTCCTCCAAACGCTTCTGTGTCCTCCCACATCCCAAAGACCTGTGGGTTGGTCATTGTAAATTGTCCCAAGTGTGGATGTTAGGTGTAAAAATGGGGGAAGAAGTGGAGATTGTGGGGAGAATGGAGTGAAATTAATGGTGGTTGGTGCAGACTTGATAGTCTAGTTTAGTTTAGAGACACAACGCTGAAACAGGTACTTCAGCTCACCGAGTCTGCACTGACCAGCGATCCTTGCACATTAACACTACCTTACAAACTCTCGGGACAATTTTACATGCTTACCAAGCCAATTAACCTACACACCACTACATCTTTGGAGTATGGGAGGAAACCGAAGATCTCGGAAAAAAAACATGCAGATAATGGAGTGAACATACAAACTCCGTACAGACAGCACCCGTGGTCTAGATCGAACCCGAGTCTCTGACGCTCTGCTGCTACACCACTGTGCCGCCCAATATTTCTTTCAAGGATGAGAGGGGATCTTATTGAGACATATAAGATTATTAAGGGTTTGGACACGCTAGAGGCAGGAAACACGTACCCGATGTTGGGGGAGTCCAGAACCAGGGGCCACAGTTTAAGAATAAGGAGTAAGCCATTTAGGACGGAAACGAGGAAACACTTTTTCACTCAGAGTTGTGCGTCTGTGGAATTCTCTGCCTCCGAGGGCGTTGAGGGCAGGTTCTCTGGATATTTTCAAGAGAAAGCTAGATAGGGCTCTTAAAGATAGCGGAGTCAGGGGATATGGGGAGAAGGCAGGAACGGGGTACTGATTGGGGATGATCAGCCATGATCACATTGAATGGCGGCTCGAATATGGGGAGAAGGCAGGAACGGGATACTGAATGGCCTACTCCTGCACCTATTGTCTACTCCTGCACCCATTGTCTATTGAAGTGTATACGCATCTTGTTACGGTGCAAAAAATAGACACAAGATATTGGAGTAACTCAGCAGGTCAGGCAACATCTCTGGTGAAAATGGAAAGGTGGGGTTTCGGGTCAGAACTGAAGAAGAATCCCAACCCAGAAATGTCACATCCATTTTCTCCAGAGATACTGCTGACACAATTGAGTTACTCCAGCATTTTATGCCTATCTATGGTACTAACCAGCATTTGCAGTTGCTTTTTATTACATTATAATTGTTGAGGTACAGTATTGTTTAACAAAAATACCATCAATACAGAAAGGTGCTTCTTAGCCTAAATGGTTCATATTTGTGTCTTTATTCCATACCAACATCCTAAGCTCCTTTCTTTGTCCAATCCAATATTTCCTTCATTCACCTTTCCCCTCTCATGTTCAGTTACAGTAACTTCCCATTAAATATGATGATGTTATTTTTCTTAGGCTCTACCTCCAGTAATAACTACCGCATTCTCACCATTCTCTTTGGAAAGATCTTTCTCTCAATTTCCCTCAAATCATATGTCCGTGACAGACTTAAATCTGTGACTTCAATGCTGAACCTGCCTACAAATGAAAATATCCCATTTACATCTCACCAGGTGGCCCAGTATTAAAATATTTAAATTAAGATGAAGAGAGGTCAGTGGGGTTAGGAAGGCTCTTAGAACTTTGAAGGCTCACAAAGTCCACTTCTTGAGGGAAACCGGTTTCAAAGCCACTTGATGATCTGTTAACTCGATAACCTGGAGGTGCACTGGAACCAACACATTACCCCAAATGTTTCTGTCAGTGAATATAATAGATTAGTGCTCCATGACAGCAGGGTGATAACTTGTCCTCTGTGCAGGTATCCTCCCTGGCATTAATTGCTTGACCAAAGCATTGCTTGTAGGTACATCAGATCCCTTCACATTTTCATTCAAGGTGAGCTCAGCAGACCATGTCCCAGTGTGGAAGGAGAATCAGCTTCAGCTAAGGATGCAACCAACAGTTTATAGCAACATGGTGAAACCTATATTCATTAATCCCCTACCACCAGGGGCGCCGGGGAGCTGGCCAGCCATGCCAGCAGTCTGTTCGTTGGGGGTGGGGGGGGATCAGGGGAAACTTTTTTTCTCAAGTTCTTACCTTCCCGGAGATGTTATCATTTTTCGGATCACATTCTCCGGGCTCTGCCGTCTACCATCGCTGGAGCTGGAAGCTGCCTTGGACTGCCATGAGCCCCACCGCGGGGCGCAGACTTAACATCGGAACGGATCCCTTGCCTGGGAGAGGCAAGTCGGGACCTCCAACGCTGCAGAAGGTTCGACCAGCCCCGACGCAAGGTTTGATTGCCCGGCGCGTGGAGCTGCCAACTGGCGGAGCTGAACGCCTCGACACGGAGGGCCCTAACGTAACCGGCTGCGGGAGTCAAGATCATCCCATTAACGGGGGCACGAGGCCCCCGAACAAGGAAGAACACAAGGGAAGGACTTGAACTTCATTTTGCTTTCCATCACAGTGAGGAATGTGTAGGAGTCACTGTGGTGGATGTTCATGTTAAAATGTGTTTTTGAGTCTGTTGCTTTTAATTGTATGACTGACCAGGCCAGTGAAATTCCTCGTATGTTGCAAAACATACTTGGCGAATAAAATCTGATTCTGAATCGCTTGAAAACTGTAATTATCCGGTTCTCTTCAGGTGTAAGGCAGGCAGTAAGAAAATGTCAAGCTCCCTGCTAATTATAGTATGCACACGCTGATGGTCGTGCCGTTTATTAGCTGAACATTTCAGCCAGGGTCAATTCCATGAGTGTCTAACGCCTGCTAAACCAGGTCCAGCCAGATCTCTCATTTTCACACCTTACCCTTCCATATCTCTGTGTCTGCCTCTCCCCTAACTCTCAATATGATGAAGGGTCTCGACTTAAAATGTCACCCATTCCTGCTCTCCAGAAATGCTGCCTGTCTCAGAATGACTTCAGAATTAAGGGACAGATGTTTAGGGGTAACATGAGGGGGAACTTCTTAATCAGAGAGTGGTAGTGTTGTGGAATGAGCTTCCAGTTGAAGTGGTGGAGGCAGGTTCGTTGGTATCATTTAAAAATAAATTGGATAGGCATATGGATGAGAAGGGAATGGAGGGTTATGATATGAGTGCAGGCAGGTGGGACTAAGGGAAAAAAGTTGTTCGGCACGGACTTGTATGGCCGAGATGGCCTGTTTCCGTGCTGTAATTGTTATATGGTTATATGGTCTCGCTGAGTTACTCCAGCATTTTGTGTCTTTCTCCAGCCAGTTAAATGCAAGCTTATAGCAGCTGTACTGCTGTAGCTAACCCCCTGAGCTTGTGAAAGCAGAGAGAGTGTTATAGGGTTTCTCCGACGGTGTAACGGAAGGCACAGTACAGCAGTGGAGAGATCACACCCCAGTGGTTCAATCTGAAGCAGGGTCTTGACCCGAAACGTCACCTATCCGTTTTCTCCAGAGATGCTACCTCACCCGCTGAGTGAAGGGCCTGTCCCACTAGGCAATTTTTTAGGTGACTGCCGGCGACTGTCATAGTCATAACAGGTCGCCGAAAAACCGGCCACTGGACTAATGGGCCTGTCCCACTTAGGTGTTTTTTAGGCGACTGCCGGCGCCTACGACAATGGAATTCACCAGTCAGCACCGGCGACAACCTACATCATCCTGGCAACAACCTACGCCATCCTGGCGACAACCTATGACAGCACCTATGTCAGGAGAAGCCAAGCTACAACAAGCCCAACGTCGCCGACTATCGCCGATAAGTTTTGAACATTTCAAAATCCAGCGGGGACCAGAAAAACGCTCCTCTTTGGGCGACTGAGGAGACTACTCACAGCCATACAGGCGACACCCCGGCGACCATATGGCGACAGCAAAGTCACCGGCAGTCGCCTAACAAATCACCTGTGGAACAGGCCCTCTACTCCAGCTCTTTATGTCTATGTTCACTTTCCTTAATAGCTTGGTCTAAGCAGGCGGGAGCTGGGATCAGTTCCTGACAATGTCAGAGATATCAAATTTATGTGCCTCTTATGTTAACTACAGTCCACATTATCTGCCCCACTGTTTTCAGTTGCCTGAGGAGAGGAATTGAATGGACTTATTGTTCTGAATTGACAGTGAGACCTTGCCTCCCTGTGGAGATCACATACCCCATTGATGTAGGGGCCAGGGAAGCTTCTGGAAAAGAGGTGAACATTTGAGACGGTGGGGATTATTGTATGCCAATAATTGCATTATTAGTATTCTAAGGCCAACAGTGGGAAAATTAACTCCCAAACTGGTCAAATGTCCATGGGGAACATATTTTGTAACAATATAGACAATGGTCCTGGAATCCGTGGGTGGAGGCAGATATGATAGTGACATTTAAGATGTTTTGTGATAGGCACATGGATATGCAAGGAGGGGAGGGATATGGATTACGTGCAGGCCAGAGGAGATTATTTTAAATTGGCATCACGTTTACATAGAAACATAGAAACATAGAAAATAGGTGCAGGAGTAGGCCATTCAGCCCTTCGAGCCAGCACCACCATTCAATATGATCATGGCTGATCATTCAACTCAGTATCCCATACCTGCCTTCTCTCCCTTTAGCCACAAGGGCCACATCTAACTCCGTCTTAAATATAGCCAATGAACTGGCTAATTGATGATTGTATCAAGAGAAAACTTAATTTTAGTGGCAAATCTCTCCTCCTTTCATCTCACTGGCATTTTAATTTACTCTATGAAGCATTGCCTTCCATTATTGGATTAAGGTCCTACTCCAGACTTACCTCCACCTTCTTCTCAGGCAGTCCCTCAGGATTGGAGATGATTTGCTTCCACTGTGGTTTCGGGGCTCTGATGTGGCTGATGAGGCCAAGGTAGGGAGTACAGCCGCTGCCATGGACGGGGGGCAGTGGGGCTCTGATGGAGCAGGTGACTGCTTATCTCCTACCATGAAAATCCACTTTGAAGTGAACCAAAGTCTCCAAAACACAGGGCTTTGGGAAATAGTATTTTAAATCTTCCATTGGAAATCAGAACATATTGGAAAAGAGGATTCACTGCATGGAGCTGAATAAAGCAAAAATCATTTGTTTTAGTTCAGTTTAGAAATACAGCATAGAAAAACAGGCCCTTCGGCCCACCTAGTCCATGCCACCCTGAGACCCCCGTACACTAGCTCTATCCTACACACTAGGGAAAATTTACAATTTTACCGGTCATTTAACTTACAAACATGTACATCTATGGAGTGTGGGAAGAAACCGGAGCACCCGGAGACGACCCACGTGGTCACAGGGAGAACGAACAAACTCTGTACAGACAGCAGCCAGAGTCAGGATTGAACATGGCGCTGTAAGGCATCAACTGTACCGTTGCGCCACTGTACTGTCCTTGTCTTACCCATCCAGAGGGGGGTTTCACTCTTCTCTCAGATATTTGTATCTATTTTAGTTCTATAACCACCTGTTCACTTTTGTGTTTGATAAAGTTGAAGTGAAACAAGATCCAGCAGAAGCACAGCTTCAAACTTCGCTGGCAAGTTGCAGCCTTTCAGACTCGCGTTATCCCCCTACCCCGGATTAACTTGGCGGGTCAGGCAGCATCTCTGGGGAACAAGGGGAGGTGACGTTTCGGAAGGGGATCCTTCTTCGGACTTTGTCGTCACCTGTGGGGTTACTCCAGCACTTTGTGTATATCCTGTCTCTTTATCCCGGGTACCTACCTCCAATCTATTTCCACTGGAAGAAAATCTGGAGATGAAACTGTAGAGGCTTTACACGGACAATGTTAAGACCCCCTCCTAAACAGGAGGTCAAAAGATGAGAGCATGTAATGGACTGGGAATTCTGCCTATTAACAAACAATAAAATTATTTTATTCCAAAATCAATATGGTTCAAGCCTACAGGCAAATTCAAAGATTTTGTACCCATCGGATAAACATGCAGGTAACCAACCAACTAGAGATAAAACTGTGGACGTAAATCACATTTATGGAATTATTGACACTTTCTAAAGGTTTTTAATCATTAACTCCTAATTGACAGTCCAGCAATCATCCAACATAATTAAATAAAGAAATCCATAAGGTATTATATTGTTGGAGCAATATATTGCCTTCATATATCATCGTTAATGAAATAAAATACCCCAAAGTGCTTCACAAGGGTAGTAGGAGACAAAAATAGACTCAGGGCAGAGGGGAGTATTGTAGCCAAATGATTCCAGGCACAGGTCATGTCCAAGGAGTGACTTAAATGAGTAGAGAGAGGAAGAGACATGAGAAGGTTTAGGAAGGGAATTTCAAGCAGCTAACAGCTCCACTCATAAGTTCATAAGTTGTAGGAACAGTATTAGGCCATTCGGCCCATTAAGTCTACTATATCAATCATGGCTGATCTCTCTTTCCCTCTCAACCCCATTCTCCTGCCTTCACCCCATAACCCCCGACACCCGTACTAATCAAGAATCTGTCCATCTCCTCCTTAAAAATATCCATTGGCTTGGCCTGCACAACTATCTGTAGCAATGAATTCCACAGATTCACCACCCTTTCAAAGGTTCTGTGTTGAACATCGACGATGAACCAGTGACCTGAGAACTGCAGCGGTGGCGATGGTTAAAGTGGTGGAAAGGAGTGAATCCACAGAAAAAACATTGAAAACAAATATCAAATTTTTAAAAAGAAGGGATTGTTTTAACTGTGAACCAACATAGATTAGCAAACGCAAAGGTCTAGGGGAAATGGTTGAAAGGGCAGGAGCAACTGAGGACTATGATCACTAAATCTTATAAGCAGCACATTTATTTTCCAAATATTATGTTAGCTAATTGTTATAAATTTGTGCGATAATTAGAAAAACTGGAAATACGAACTTTGGAAGCATAAGCAAGAGGCAGCCCCATGGCCTTGTACTCTCAGAGTCACCAGGTGTAAGGCAGGCGGCACCTGTATCCACACATTATAGTGTCCACACGCTGATAATCTTGCCGTTCATTAGCTTTCACCAGGGTCCTAGATAATTACAGTGAAACATCTATACTCTTGTATTTAAATACTCTTGAAAGGCCAATGCAGCATTTATTTTTCTAATTGCTTGTTGCACCCTCTATGTGGGGTGGGAGATTGCAACCTTCACGTGGTCCGCCCTGTTTCGACGAATGCAATCAACCTGGTGTGCACAATCAAATAAGATCAAATAGAGCAAGTTGTCCTACAACTTTAGGCTGTGCACTCCATACGCAAGAAGAAGACCCGCAATGTAACTTCCAGTGGATCATGTACAAGAACATTTGGTCTCTCTGGTCATCTCTCAATCTCATACCTTTTAAAAAACACTCCACCTTCCTATTTTTTCTACAAAGGTGGATGAAATGGTGGAGAGCTTCAAGTTGCTTGGTGTTAATAAGGCCAGCAATCTGTCATGGACCAACCTTATTGAAGTGATAGCCAATAAGGCACACCAATGCTTCTGCATCCTCATGAGAGTAAGGAAGTTCAACATGTCTCTAATGACCCGTACAAATTTTTCCAGCTGCACCATAGAATTTTTTAATCGGATACTTTATTGTTACATGTGACAAGTCACAGTGAAATTCTTTGCTTGTATACCCATGGTAGGTAGGCAAATAGTTGCCTCATGAAGGGCACTTACAAAGTTACAAAGTATCCACACCAGGCCCCCCTTGTTCTTACCCCCCTCACGGCTGTCCCCCCATGCTAGGTCCTCCATTTTTTCTTCCCCCTCCCTCACCCCCCCCCCCCCCCCCCCCCCCCAGCATTCGATGGAGTTGCACCACAGCTTGGTTTGGGAACAATTCTGTCCAGTGACGGAAATCGCTATCAAAATATGGAGGGGACTGGGGGACATGGGGGGGGGGGGCCACAATTTGTTGGCGGCCTGCGCGCACATGCGCACATTCACACACACACACACGCGCATGGCTTCAAAGGCTTCTGCCGTGGGCCCTGTGAACGGTAATTACAGCTCAATCCAGCGCTAAATGCAGCTCAACTCTTCCTGTCTCGCAGGGTTAACCAACAGCTTTGCCTGGACTGACGGAATACCAGTCTGGAGCTGTGGAGCTAGCGCTGCTTCTCCGCACTGGCTGTAAGCCTGGGCCATATGCCCCTTGTCCAGGCAGGGCTGTAGGTTAACCCGGCGGGAATTGAGCTGGGTTTAGCGCTGCTTCTCTGCACTGGCTGTGGGCCTGGGAGGTCTCTGGCCAACCCCGGGCATGAGGTGGGAGGCACTCGGGTGGGAAAGGGGATGGGGAAGGGGATGGTCCAGTGGTGGTTCAGCAGCGGTGGTGGTTCGGCAGCGATTGCCGGCCGGGATCGATCCTGGCTGCGGATGAGGTGCAGGTCTGTGGCCAGGGCTGCCGTTGTGACCCTATGACCTCGGCACGTCTCCCTCCTCCAATCACCGCACTCTATCTTTAGTCCCATCCCCCCTACTTCCGCTTCTGACCGACACCTCCCTCCTCCAATCATCGCGCTGAATCATCATGTCCCGCCCCCATTGCCTGTTGACCGACGTCTCTCTCGTCCAATCGACACACTTGATCAGCAGTCCCACCCCCACTGTCTCGCGGAAAGCGGAGATTTCACCGGGTTTTAAAATCCAGATTACAAAAAATGGGGGGGGGGGGGGGGGGGGGGGGGGGGGATCGTCCCCACTTCTCAAAACAGGAGGGTGAATGTGTCCCCTGGCCCCCCTGGGATTTCAGCCACTGCCCAGGGCCACAAGAAATCGCAGAGAGTTGTGGATGCCCATCACACAGACCAGACTCCCCATTATTGACTCCATCTACACTTCATGCTGCCTCGGAGAAGCAATAGACATTACCAAAGGCTTGTCCCACCCTGGATATTCCTTCTACACCCCATTCCAGTCAGGCAGAAGATACAGAAGCTTAAAAGTACATACCACCTGACTCAGAAACTGCTTCTTGCCCTCTTGGTATCATGCTTCTGAACTGTCTTTCCATAAGCTAAGATACTGTCCAATTCACCTTTAAGCCATTGCGGACATTGGACAGTGCTGCTAACTATATTCGGTATTCGGTATTCTGTATCTTTGTTTTTGTTCTACCTATTGTACTTGAGCTCGGCTAGATTTATTTGTAGGCCAATCTGAGGAAGGACATTCTTGCCATAGAGGGAGTACAGAGAAGGTTCACCAGACTGATTCCTGGGATGTCAGGACTTTCATATGAAGAAAGACTGGATAGACTCGGCTTGTACTCGCTAGAATTTAGAAGATTGAGGGGGGATCTGATAGAAATTTACAAAATTCTTAAGGGGTTGGACAGGCTAGATGCAGGAAGATTGTTCCCGATGTTGGGGAAGTCCAGAACAAGGGGTCACAGTTTAAGGATAGGGGGGAAATCTTTTAGGACCGAGATGAGGAAAACATTTTTCACACAGAGAATGGTGAATCTCTGGAATTCTCTGCCACAGAAGGCAGTTGAGGCCAGTTCATTGGCTATATTTATGAGGGAGTTAGATGTGGCCCTTGTGGCTAAAGGGATCAGGGGGTATGGAGAGAAGGCAGGTACAGGATACTGAGTTGGATCATCAGCCATGATCATATTGAATGGCGGTGCAGGCTCGAAGGGCCGAATGGCCTACTCCTGCACCTATTTTCTATGTTTTTATGTTTCTATTTATGTACCATACTATCTGATCTGATTGAATAATATGTGAAACAATGTATTTTACTGTACCTCAGGCCACATGTCAATAATAAACCTAAAACATAACCTAGACCTCACATTTATCCATATTATTTTCCACCTGCTCATTCTTTACATTTTCACTTTGAACATCTACATCCCTGAAGCCTCTGCTTTGTAGCATTAAAAACCCAGATACGTTACACATGGTTCTCTTGTACAAGTCTGTCATTATGACAGCTGAGGTCTCAGCACAAATCACTGCAGTATCCCATTAGTCTCAACTTCAGCACGGAAGCTCACCAGTAGATTTGCTGCTTTACAGTGCCGAAGACCTACATTCGATCCTGACTACGGGCGCTGTTTATAGGGAGTTTGCACGTCCTTCCCAGTTTTCTCAGGGATGCCCCGGTTTTCTCCCACCCTCCACAGATGTGCAGGTTTGTAGGCTAATTGGCTTGGTATCTTTGTAAATTGTCCCTGTTGTGTGTAGGATAGTGTTAGTGTGTGGGGACCACGGGTCGGCACAGACACAGTGGGCTGAAGGGCCTGTTTCCGCGCTGTATTTCTAAACTAAACTAATTTAAAGTCCCAATCAAAAAAAAAGCATTTTATTCCTAATTACTGCTTCTGCTTGTTAACTAATCCTTTAACCCAGATCAGTATGAGAATGTGAAGGGGAGTTAAAATGTCTTTCTATGCCTTTATTATTATGAAGTTCCCCACTATCTTTACCCCCGTCTCCAACCTCCTTTTCCATTGTCCTTGACTCTTCCAAAAACTAAGTCCCTGGAAACCTAATTCCAAACTTTGACTGACCAGTTTGTAACTGTGTCTCATGTCATGGTTTGCAACTGTGTCTAAATATTCAACATATTTTCTCCATGAATTTCTTCATTGCTCGATCTGGGACAATGATTATGTGCACGTGACGAATAAAACTGACTTGACTTGATATATGACAATAACACACTCTTGACTCTAGAATTCGTCTAAACTGTAATACGTGCTGCATGCATTTAGATAAGGAGCTTTCCATTTTGCCATTTGTCCATGTTTACCCGGTTCTGATTCTGAATTAAACACATAATCATGGCTGATATTCCAGTGCAGGCAGCACTGAGGGAATGTGACAGAGTTGGCAGTGCAGCCTTTAGTTGAGACAATAAACTGAGGCACCATCTGACCTCGCAAGACACTCGACGGATTCTGTTCTGAAGGAGAGCAAGAGTACCCTCTTCACCATTCTGACCCCGATCTTTCCATCAAAATCACTAGAACACATCTTCATCTTGCAGCCATTCATCTGAGTTTAATGTGCTCAAACTACCTGCTGCGTTTCCTGTATTGTAGCGGTGACTAACCTTCTCGAAGCACTTAGGTATCATTCTACAGCTGAGCAATACAATATGAATGCAAATTCCTTTGTCTAAATCACGTAAGCATATTGAAATGTTATGACCGACCAGATACCCACTTTGCTCTATCCCGGTCCTCCTGTTGCAAGTTATCATCCAGCTAAAATAAATAGTTCATTATTAGTGGCCAGTGGCCTTGGATGATGATGAAACTGAAGGAAATTCACATTAGTCAGGAAATGGTGTTGGGTAGACTGATGGGACTGAAGGCTGGTAAATCCCCAGGGCCTGATGGTCTGCATCCCAGGGTACTTAAGGATGTGTCTCTAGAAATCGTGGACGCATTGGTGATCTTTTCCAATGTTTTATAGATTCAGGATCAATTCCTATGGATTGGAGGGTAGCTAAGGTTATCCATTTTTAAGAAAGGAGGGAGAGAGAAAACAGGGAATTATAGACCAGTTAGCCTGACATCGGTGGTGGGGAATATGCTGGAGTCAATTATAAAAGATGAAATAGCGGCACATTAGGATAGCAGTAACAGGATCGGTCCGAGTCAACATGGATATATGAAAGGGAAATCATGCTTGACTAATCTTCTGGAATTTTTTGAGGATGTAACTATGAAAATGGACGAGGAAGAGCCAGTGGATGTAGTGTACCTGGACTTTCATATATCTGATAAGGTCCCACATAAGAGGTTAGTGGGCAAAATTAGAGCACATGGTGTTGGGTGTAGGGTACTGACATGGGTGGAAAATTGGTTGGTGGACAGGAAACAAAGAGTAGGGATTAATGTGTCCCTTTCAGAATAGCAGGCAGTGACTAGTGGGGTACCGCAAGGCTCAGTGCTGGGACCGCAGCTATTTACAATATACATCAATGATTTAAATGAAGAGATTAAAAGTAACATTAGCAAATTTGCAGATGATACAAAGCTGGGTGGCAGTGTGAACTGTGAGGAGGATGCGGTGAGGATGCAGGGTGCTGGGCGACTTGGACAGGTTGGGTGAGTGGGCAGATGCAAGGCAGATACAGTTTAATGTGGATAAATGTGAGGTTATCCACTTTGATGGCAAGAACAGGAAGGCACATTCTTATCTGAACGGTGTCAAGTTAAGAAAAGGGGAAGTACTACGAGATCTGGGTGTCCTTGTACACCAGTCACTGAAAGTAAGCATGTAGGTACAGCAGGCAGTGAAGAAAGCTATTGGCATGTTGGCCTTCATAACAAGATAAATTAAATATAGGAGCAAAGATGACCTCTGCAGTTGTACAGGGCCCTAGTGAGACCACATCTGGAGTGTTGTGTGCAGCTTTGGTCTCCAAACCTGAAACATAGAAACATAGAAACAAAGAAAACAGGTGCAGGAGGAAGCCATTTGGCCCTTCGAGCCAGCACCGCCATTCATTGTGATCATGGCTGATCGTCCCCAATCAATAACCTGTGCCTGCCTTCTCCCCATATCCCTTGATTCCACTAGCCCCAAGAGCTCTATCCAACTCTCTCTTAAATCCATTCAGTGATTTGGCCTCCACTGCCCTCTGTGGCAGGGGATTCCACAAATTCACAACTCTCTGGGTAAAAACATTTTTTCTCACCTCAGTCTTAAATGGCCTCCCCTTTATTCTGAGACTGTGGCCCCTAGTTCTGGACTCACCTAACATTGGGAACATTTTTCCTGCATCTAGCTTGTCCAGTCCTTTTATAATTTTATATGTTTCTAAACTCCAGTGAATACAAACCTAATCTTTTCATTCTTTCCTCATATGACTGTCCCGCCATCCCAGGGATCAATCTCGTTAGCCTACGCTGCACTGCCTCAATCACAAGGATGTCCTTCCTCAAATTAGGAGACCAAAACTGTAGACAATACTCCAGATGTTGTCTTGCCAGAGTCCTATACAATTGCAGAAGAACCTCTTTAGTCCTATACTGAAATCCTCTTGTTATGAAGGCCAACATTCCTTTAGCTTTCTTCATTGCCTGCTGTACCTGCACGGCAACTTTCAGTGACCGGTGTACAAGAACACCCAGGTCTCACTGCACCTCCCCCTAAACCTAACCCCATTGAGATAATAATCTTCCCCCTTGTTTTTGCCGTCAATGTGGATAACCTCACATGTATCTATATTATACTGCATCTGCCACGCCTCTTGCCCACTCACTCAACCTGTCCAGGTCACCCTGTAACCTCCTAACATCCTCTTCACAGTTCACTCTGCCACCCAGCTTTGTGTCATCCGCAAACTTGCTAGTGTTGCTCCTAATTCCCTCTTCCAAATCATTAATATATATGGTAAACAGTTGCGGCCCCAACACCGAGCCTTGCGGCACTCCACTCGCCACTGCCTGCCATTCTGAAAATAACCCGTTCACTCCTACTCTTTGCTTCTTTTCTGCCAACCAATTTTCTATCCATGTCAACACCCTACCCCCAATACCATGTGCTCTCATTTTAGTCAGCAACCTCCCATGCGGGACCTTATCAAAGGCTTTCTGAAAGTCTAGATACACTACATCCACTGGCTCCCCTTCATCCATTTTACTTGTCACATCCTCAAATAATTCCAGAAGATTAGTGAATCATGATTTAGCTTTCATAAATCAACGTTGACTTGGTCTAATCCTTTTACTGTTATCCAAATGTCCCATTATTACCTCTTTAATAATTGACTCCAGCATCTTTCCCACCACTGAAGTCAGGCTAACTAATCTGTAATTCCCCGTTTTCTCTCTCGCTCCTTTCTTGAAAAGTGAGGAAGGACTTTCTTGCTATTGAGGGAGTGCAGCGTAGGTTCAGAAGGTTAATTCCTGGGATGGCAGGACTGTCATTTGTTGAAAGAATGGAGCGACTGGGCTTGTATACACTGGAATTTAGAAGGATGAGAGGGAATCTTATTGAAACATATCATATTATTAAGGAATTGGACTCGTTAGCGGCAGGAAACATGTTCCCGATGTTGGGGGAGTCCAGAACCAGGGGCCACAATTTAAGAATAGGGGTAAGCCATTTAGAATGGAGATGAGGAAAAACCTTTTCACCCAGAGAGTTGTGAATCTATGGAATTCTCTGCCTCAGAAGGCAGTGGAGGCCAATTGTCTGGATGCTTTCAAGAGAGAGTAATGCCCCTGTTCCACTTAGGAAACCTGAACGGAAAGCTCTGGAGACTTTGTGCCCCACCCAAGGTTTCCGTGCAGTTCCCAGAGGTTTCCGGAGGTTTTTGTCAGTCTCCCTACCTGCTTCCACTACCTGCAACCTCCGGCAACCACCTGCAACCTCCGGGAACCGCAGGGCCACCTTGGGTGGGGCACAAAGTCTCCAGAGGTTTCCGTTCAGGTTTCCTAAGTGGGACAGGGGCATTAGTGGGACAGGGACATTAGATAGAGCTCTTAAAGATAGCAGAGTCAAGGGATATAGGGAGAAGGCAGGATCGGGGTACTGATTGTGGATAATCTGCCATGATCACAGTGAATGCCGGTGCTGGCTTGAAGGGCCAAATAAATGAATGAATGAATGAAACTTTTTATTGTCATTGCACATGGTACAACGAAATTTAAAAGTCAATCCCATGGTGCGATGGCCTACAAATGGCCTACAAATGGCCTACAAATGGCCTACTCCTGCACCTATTGTTTATTGTCTATTATTTATTTACATGTCAGGATTTTATTGCTCTTTTATAACCTAACAAGCACTCTGAATATATACTGCTCTGGATGGCCTGTTTATTACATACTGTATTTGAGCCTCCACAGGCAAGCTGGCAGGTGGATTTAATCACCCTGTGAAATTACCAGCAGGGACAGAAAATGCTGGAGTAACTCAGCGGGACAGGCAGTACCTCTGGAGAGAAGGAATGGCTGACGTTTTGGATTGTGACCCTACTTCTGAAGAAGGGTCTCGACCCGAAACGCCACCCATTCTTTCTGAAAAAGGGTCTCGACCTGAAACGTCCTTCCCTCCAGAGATGCTGCCTGTCCCGATGAGTTACTCAAGCATTTTGTGTCTACCTTTGATTTAAACCAGCATCTGCAGTTTTTCCTACACAAATTACTAGGGGATGTGCTCTTCAGAGGGGACTTTCGCCCAGTTTTATAAAGCTGTGATCAGCACCATTTCAAGTGGCTTGTCTCCTGATAACAGATCAGTGTATCTCACTTTCTCTTTGCCTTCTTCGCCTGTAATTTCACAAGGCTATTAATCTGGGGACTAAATTTCAATATCAGGCACAGGGATCACAATGCGCAATTTATCCCATTCACTGTTTCCGAGATTGGTAATAACCCCAACATTGGTTTTGGTTGTGGTTCATTGTTGCCACATGTACTGGGATCCAGTGAAAAGCTTTGTTTGCTTGCAATCTTGATTGAGGGAAGATTGAGGGGGGATCTTATAGAAACTTACAGGGGTTGGACAGGCTAGATACAGGAAGATTGTTCCCGATGTTGGGGAAGTCCAGAACAAGGGGTCACAGTTTAAGGATAAGAGGGAAGTCTTTTAGGACCGAGATGAGAAAAACATTATTCACACAGAGAGTGGTGAATCTGTGGATTTCTCTGCCACAGAAGATAGTTGAGGCCAGTTCAGACCATGCCTGAGGCTTTGCTTCTGTTTGAGGATGTTTCTTATATTTTACATGTCTTTTCCTACTATTGGCCCTTTTTTGGTGTGTATGGCTTTTTGGGATGATTAGTGGGGCACTTTGGAGCTAGAAAAGTGCTCTATAAATAAAATTATATTATTATTATTACTGATTAGTTCATTGGATATATTTAGAGGGTGTTAGATGTGGCCCTTGTGGCTAAAGGGATCAGGGGGTATGGAGAGAAGGCAGGTATGGGATACTGAGTTGGATGATCAGCCTATTGAATGGCAGTGTAGGCTCGAGGGGCCGACTGGCCTACTCCTGCACCTAATTTCTATGTTTCTATGTCTATGCTATCCACTCATACTGTGCATGTGTACAAACTAAGCCATGCACAAGTACAACAGGTAATGCAAAGAGAAAGATACCACAGCACAGGATATATTGTTATGAAGGCCAGCCAACTTGCCAAAAGGTTTCTTCACCACCCAATCTATCTGTCACGCCACTTTCAGGGCACAATGTATTTGAACTCTAAAATTCCTGCACTCTGCCACGGAGCCCAGGGCCCTACTGTTAACTGTGAAGGTCCAGTCCTGGTTTCATTTACCTCATGCTTATCTGCATTAAGTCTGTTGGCTATTCTTCACTGTGCGCTCGCCCAGCGTATCAAGATCCCGCTCAAACAGTACAGGACAGGAGCAGAACCTTTGGCCCGCAATGTGTGTGGTGAACATGAGGCCAAGACCAACTCTTATCTGCCTGCCCATAATCTATGTCACTCCATTCCCCACAATTCCATATGCCCATCCAAACAATAGGGCTCTTAAAAATAGCGGAGTCAGGAGACAAGGGGAAAAAGCAGGAACAGGGTACTGATTGGGGATGATCAGCCATGATCACATTGAATGGCGGTGCTGGCTCACGGGGCCAGATGGGTTGCTCCTGCACCTATTGTCTATTGTCTATTGTCACAGGGGGAACGTACAAATACCGTGCTGATCAAACCCGGGTCCCTGGCGCTGTAAGACAGCAACTCTACCACTGCGCCACCATGCTGCCCACATTGGTGATGCTCCACAAGGCAATCGTTCAACCTGCATTTGGTTTCTCCACTGTGGAGGCGACTGAGTAGTAGCTTGTTGTTTTTTTTACTGATGAATATGGACTATTAAAACCACTTTAATCGAGAAATTACAGCAATAATGGAAAATGCACTTGACTATTTTAACTAATTAGGATAGTCTAAGCCTTTCCCACTGCCCAATATTCATGTACTGTGATCACTTTGTCCTCAGAGCTCCGAATGACTTATTTGCTTGCATTATTATCATTATTTGCTTGTGATCGAGAGAAACAGAGGTCAGAGCAGGTTTGATTGATGAATTACAGCAATCAGTCATTTCCACCAGAAGCTTGTGAGCTCTGACGATTTGCTTGTACTTAGAGCTTTGTGTCAGTTTAGTACTTGTATTGATTGGACCCAATTCCAAAAGAATGAGGGCATGTTTTTCATTTTGCCTGAGTGAATACAAACACATTTAATGTTTTGTTATAATGAGGATTATATGCAGGGTTTGGTGGTTTACAAAATCATTATTAGCAATGTGTACTTGAGTTCATTATTCCTCATTATAAGCTTAAGTGTGTACATGAGATTTCCTATGGATTTTTCATTTAGAATACCTCAGCCTGCCTGAAGATTTTTGGGGAATATTGCAATTATTATGTTCAAATTCGTTGACATCACAAATGTTTGATGTACTATAAGCACCTTGGGTGATATTTCTATTTTCTTTTTGCAATCATATATTGGGAGAATTTATTAAATTAAATCTTAGAGTCATCGACAGTTCCATGCCCTCCAGATAAAGAGGTGGCATCAAAATGACTGATCTTTTGTTCTAGTGTGACAGCCATTTGTTTATTGGCACTTCAGGTGCCTTAAGACTTAAATTATTGTTCTCTACTTAGTAACTGATGTAGAATTGTGTATATATATATATATACAGCTGCTCCGCGAACTACGATGGGGTTACGTTCTGATAAACCCATCATAAATCAAAAATATCGTAAGTCAAAAATGCATTTAATACAATGTGATCACGTGGCCGGAAGTAACAATTGCTCGCTACCATTGCCGAGCTTTGCACCATCATAAAGTCGAGATATCGTAAGTCAAAGCATCATAAATCGGGGAGCATTTTATTTCATTAAAAAATATATATAAATATAACTTCAATAAAGAGTAGCAAGCCCAGTAAAAATGATTTTGCGCGGGCTGTGACAGAACTTTCAAGGCTGGGTAAACACATGCCTGTATTCACAGCAATGTTTCCATCAGCTTCCATGTCTGCATTTTCAGAGATACGCTAGATATTTTCCACTTTTATTCCACACCGCCACCCCAAAGCACTACCTCAGTAAATCTCTTTTCCATTGGAATAAATTTGGATTGTAATTTGACTTTGGGCAAGGTAAAAAAAAAATGCGTAAAATTTACTATGCAAAATCTCTGAAAATGTGACATAGTTCACTACTCTTTAAATTGCCCGCCCTTCTCCCATGCTGAGCGCTCTGCCTTTAGCCTCCTCAGCAATTCTAATGAACTTGAGCTGGGGTTTCGGAGAACGGAACAGCGTACAAAATAAAAGCAGCATCAGACCATTCAGTCCCTCATGCCTGCTCCCCCACTAACTAAGATCATGGTTAACATTATACTTCAGCACCACTACCCGCAACAAGGGCAGCATGGTGGCACAGTGGTAGTGTTGCTGCCTTACTGTGCCAGAGACCCCGGTACAATCTTGACTACGGGTGCTGTCTGTACGGGGTTTGCACATTCTCCCTGTGACCGCGTGGATTTTCTCCGGGTGATCCTGTTTCCTCTCACCTTTCAAAAAGACCTGCAGGTTTGTAGGTCATTTGGCTTCTGTAAATTGTTCCTAGAGTGTAGGATAGAACAAGTGTCGAGGGTGATTGTTGGTTGGCACAGTCTCGGTGAATCCTTAATCCTTGGTTCTCTCAATATCTCAGTACCCTATCAGCATACTATACTCAACTGCTACTAGAGCTCAACGATGATTCCGGATCAGGTAATCTGCCCAACCGAGTCCTTCACTGTCCACCGTGCTGACAGAACATCAGCATCTTCCCTTTGGAGGAGTCACACCATCCAATTTTGCTTTCATTCGCGAAGAAGGGATCCCAATCCAAAACATCATTCGGCTCAGTGATCGTCACAGCCGTCCATTCAGAGATACTGCCGTGACACTAGCCCTACACGTGTTGTCGACATCAGCACTACCCGGATGCGGCTATGGTGGTGGCTGGAGATTTTACAAATCTCAAGATTCCAGCATCTACAATTCCTTGTGTATCCAAACATTCCTGTTAAAGGGTACAGGCACTCCCTCCCCTAGGAAAATGACCACGCTATTTTTGAGTATTTGCTGCAAGATGCAAGAGTGATGTCGACTGGAATATGTTCAAAAGGGTTCCCAAAAACCCTGGGCGACAGGTCTGTTCGTGAAGTCAAGTATTTACTCAATTCGGAGTTGTATTATTGAATCCTCCCTCCGCACTTCTTGGCTGAACACTTTTTTTAGTTTGCAAACAAAAGTTGCAATCTAGATTTCGCTGTGTGAGATCTCGATTTACTCAAAAGTACTGCAAGGTGGGCAGTACCTTTGGCTTGAAGGCAGAGGTTTATTATCAGTTATATCCCGCAGTGGAGGATCAGTACAAACACAGAGTGCAAGGTTAGGATGAGGTGATGCAAAACAAAATTCCATTGTCAAGCTTGAAAGGGTTCAGAAAAGATTTACGAGGATGTTGTCAGGACTAGAAGGTGTGTGCAATAGGGGAGAGGTTGAGTAGGCTGGGTCTCTATTCTGTGGAGCGTAGGAGGATGAGAGGAGATCCTATAGATACAAAATCATGAGAGGAATAGATCGGGTAGATGCACAGAGTCTTTTACCCAGAGTAGGGGGAAATCGAGGACCAGAGAGGTCCTGATCCAGGTCCAAGGTGAAAGCCCTGAAGAGCTCTGATCAGGACTTTAGTGGGCACATCATCCGAGGACGTACACTCCATTGAGGATAAATGGGGGATCCTTGGATAGGGTGAAAAGATTGAATAGGAATCCGAGGGGTACCTTTTTCACATAAAGGGTGGTGGGTGTATGGAACAAGCTGCCAGAGGAGGTAGTTGAGGCTGGGACTATCCCATCTTTTAAGAAACAGTTGGATAGGTACATGGATAGGACAGGTTTGGAGTGATATGGACCAAGCACAGGCAAGTGGGACTAGTTTAGCTGGGACATTGTTGGCCGGTGTGGGCGGGTTGGGCCGAGGGGCCTGTTTCCACACTGTAGCGCTCTATGACTCTAGAGAGGAATAGATCAGGTCCAGAGTAGGGGAATCTAGGACCAAAGGACATAGTTTCAAGGTGAAGGAGAAAAGATTTAGTAGGAATCTGAGGGGTAACTTTTTCACTCAAAGGGTGATGGGTGTATGGAACAAGCAGCTGGATGAGATAGTTGAGGCTGGGACTATCCCAATGTTTAAGAAACAGTTAAACAGGTACATGGATCGGACAGGTTTGGAGTGATATGGACCAAGCGCAGGAGGGACCAGTGTAGCTGGGACATTGTTGGCCGGTGTGGGCAGGTTGGGCTGAAGAGCCTGTTTCCACACTGTATCACTCTATGACTCCTGCCTCTCCCTCCTGCTCTTTGACCAAGCTTTTGAGTCATCAACCCTACCATCTCCTTTTGTCTCCTGCAGTCGGGTTTGGTCTGCTAATGCTGCTTTGAACCAAGTCACCTTAGGATATTCCACTGTCTTAAAGAGCTTCTTAATACAAATCCCTTGTTTCTGAAAGCACTTAAAAGTGAAAAGTACAAACATTAGGAAATGTGACAATATGCGAATCTCGGCAGCTAAGAAGTCAGATAGTATAAAGGGATTGTGACAGACCCAAAGGTCTAACCTCCCCCAGATCATAAGGCTCTTTTTTGTACACCATTGTATACACCATGACATAGCAAGCTCAATCCTTTTTTTCCTGCTCAACATTTTAATGTTGCCCAAGGCATATCTTCCTTTCAGAAAATAGTTATTCTGTTCAGAACAGCGACTTGTTTAATAAACATTTTTTTTTTCTGTCCCGACAACCTTCTTTTAATCCATTGGGATCAAAGCCCATACATCTGCCAATTCCCTGATGTCAAGGTTTTTAAACAAAGAAGACAGAGCTTCAAACAAATACACTTGACAGAAAATAGATGTCCCAAAAATGATTATTCCACAATCAGTACTTCACCAACACCAGTTAACCAATTCCATGCCACCTCCAATGTGACATGTAATCCTCCGTCAGTTTCCCCACCTCCAACGTGACCCCACCACTCGCCACATCTTCCCATCTCCCCCCATGTCTGCCTTCCGCAAAGACCACTCCCTCTGTAACTCCCTTGTCAATTCTTCCCTTCCCTCCCGCACCACCCCCTCACCGGGTACTTTCCCTTGCAACCGCAAGAGATGCAACACTTGTCCCTTTACCTCTTCCCTCAACTCCATTCAAGGACCCAAGCAGTCGTTCCAGGTGCGACAGAGGTTTACCTGCATCTCCTCCAACCTCATCTATTGCATCCGCTGCTCTAGATGTCAGCAGATCTATATCGGTGAGACCAAGCGGAGGTTGGGTGATCGTTTCGCCGAACTTCTCCGCTCGGTCCGCAATAACCAACCTGACCTCCCGGTGGCTAAGCACTTCAACTCCCCCTCCCACTCCATATCCGACCTCTCTGTCCTGGGTCCCCTCCATGGCCAGAGTGAGCCACACCGGAAATTGGAGGAACAGCACCTCATATTCCGCTTGGGAAGTCTGCATCCTAGGGGCATGAACATTGAATTCTCCCAATTTTGTTAGTCCTTGCTGTCTCCTCCCCTTCCTCAGCCCTCGGGCTGTCTCCTCCCATCCCCCAGCCTTCGGGCTCCTCCTCCTCCTTTTTCCTTTCTTCTCCCTGCCACCCATCAGTCTGAAGAAGGGTTTCGGCCCGAAACATTGCCTATTTCCTTCACTCCATAGATGCTGCTGCACCCGCTGAGTTTCTCCAGCTTTTTTGTGTACCTTCAACTTTCCAGCATCTGCAGTTCCTTCTTAAACAATTCATTATTTATTTGTTGTCTCACTTAGAAGCCCATCTCATATTGATTAGAGGCTTCCAACTTTTTCAAAATTGGGACCATTTTAGTCCATCGAATGCTCTTTCTGGTGTGGAAGGTAGTTCTTTCTGATTGTTTCCTCTCCCTACCATCTGCTCCCATGGTTGCAGCTCTCCCATCACTTTTCAGCTGTGGTTCAAAGAAAAATATTGCTGATGATGGAGTCTTAGAGTCATACAGTGTGAAAACAGGCCCTTCCTCTCAACTTGCCCAGGCCAACCATCATGCCCCATCTAAACTAGGCCCACCTGCCTTCCCATACCCTTCTAAACCTACCCTATCCATGAACCTGTCTAAATGTTTCCTAAACATTGTGATAGTACCCAGCTCACCTACCTCCTCTGGCAGCTCGTTCCGTACAGCCACCACCCTTTGTGTAAAAAGGTCACTCCTCAGGCTTCCATTAAATCTTTCCCCCCTCACCTTAAACCTATGTCCTCTGGTTCTCAAATCCCCTACTCTGGGCAAAAGACTGTGTGTTTACCTGATCTATTCCTCTCGTGTACCTGTCCAAATAACTGTTCATCATCATATACACAATGTTTTTAAATATCTACATCTGAGAATAATTTTCCATATTCACCCGCGATTGACAAAGTCAAAGATATCTGCAAGAATGAAAATAAAATAGTTGTTAGTTCTGTTCTTGACTTTATTTTCATTATTTTTGAAGGGTTCAACTACCAAAATGTTATAATTGGAGGAGACTTCAATTGTGTTTTAGACCCATACTTAGATAAATCGATGCAAAAACAGAGAGGTATTATGAAATCTAAAACTAGTGAACTCTTAAATACATACACAAAAAATACAAACATAACAGACGTTTGGAGGATCGCGAATCCGACTGGAAGGGAATACTCGTTTTATTCAATGGTACACAAAACATACTCACGTATAGATTATTTCCTAGTGGATACAAAACTAATCCCTTATACTATGAACCCTAAATATCACACCAATACGATTTCAGATCACTCCCCGCTAACTTTCTTTTTAAAACTGGAAGGAATGTCTACGAATAAATCGATTTGGAGGTTTAACTCGCAAATTATAAAAGACCCACAAGGGAGTATATATCTAAAAAAACAGATGGACTTATTTTTTGAGATAAACGATACACCAGACATATCGCCCACTTTACTATGGGAATCCTTCAAAGCATTTATTAGAGAAGTCATTATCTCATACCAAGCTTTTCAAAACGAAAAGAATAAGAACGAACAAAGACAATTAGAAGAACAAATCAGACAACTAGATATAGATAATGCTAAAGATCCAACTATGGATAAACATAATAAAATATTAATATTGAAATTTAAACTAAATAAGTTATTATCAGATAAAGTTATAAGACTATTCCAAATTACAAAACAGGAACACTTTGAATTTGGGGATAAACCCCACAAACTTCTGGCACGCCAACTGAAAAAACGGGAAAAAGAAAAAGATCAAGCAATTTTAAAGATATCAAATCAGATAGAGGGGAATTATTAACACTACCCAATGATATCAATAAAAGATTTGCTCAATTTTACCAGAATTTATACACATCCAAAACGCTAACAGACAATAATAAAGTTTCAGAGTTCCTGGACAATTGTAATCTTATAAAACTAGAATTGAAGGAACAAGAGGAACTGGGAGCACAAATTACATCTAAGGAAATAGAAGACACAATAAACACACTAAAAAATGGAAAAACACCAGGACCAGATGGATTCAGTAATGAATTTTATAAAAGTTTTTACGACATAGTTACACCACGTTTACAGAAAATGTACACATGTGCTTTTAAAGAACAAATTCTACCTGAAACACAAGCAGAATCAATGATTACATTAATACTTTAAAAAGATAAAGATATAGAAGAACCAGGCTCATACAGAGCTATTGCATTGTTAAATACGGATCAAAAAATATTAGCAAAAACACTAGCTAGAAGACTAAGTAAATATGTTAGTAAATTAATAAACGAGGATCAAACGGGATTTATACCCAAGAGACACTCATTTAATAACCTGAGACGTCTGCTTAACATAATGCATTCACACAAACCTCAAGAACAAGAGTTATCAATCATTTAATTGGACGCAGAAAACGCATTTGATCAAGTAGAATGGGGTTATATGATCAAAGGAATGCAAAAATTTCAAATGGGAGAGAACTTCATCGCATGGATAAAATTATTATATAACAAACCTACGGCTAGAATATTAACTAATAATATACTAGTGTGATAACACTCTGCATGATTTCACTGACGATCCTGACTGCAGATTCTTCTTCTGCAAAATAGTTGACGATTTATTTTATCTTTTCAAAACAGCAGAGAGCCATGTACCATGTAGTGGAAACTCGGGTGCCATTTCCTTGAACAACTGCACACGTGACGGTACTTTGAGGAAGATTTTCTTGACATTGGAAACTAGGCGATTGACATTTGGAAACAAGCTACATCTGTGCTTGGCAATTCTATGAAGGCAAGTCAAATGCAACATTTTGGGCAATAAAACTTTAAGTCACAAACAGAACAACATTCTCATGTTTTTTACCTTCTGGCCAAAGTACAGCAAGTGAAGATGTAAACAACTGAGCAATAGTTGAGCTGTTTGACTTCTCCAATACTTGCGATGTCAACAAATACTCCTTTGATGGCCAGTGTACCAATGACCACATTGGCAACATATCTCCCCACAGCATTGGCTGTTTCATCTATTGAGATCCATATTTTGTTGCTTGCAAATTTATCTCTAATTTTCTGCACAACAATGTTGAAGTTGCTGTCAACATAATTTTTCCATAATGATGACTTGCTTGGTTTATGTACCTCTGTGTATTTCTCTAAAAAATCTCTGAGAGATTTGTTTTCCAATTTCCACAGTGGAATTCCAGCATCAATGAATGCCTTGCACAGATCACTCGAAAACTCAGATTTGCGACTGGAGCCAGCAGTAAATGTAATGAGGAGACAAGCTTGGGTATTTCGCTTGGGTGGTCTGCACCCCAACATTGACTTCTCTAATTTTAGATAGCCCTTGGCTTCTCCCTCCTCCTCCCCCTCCCCTTCCCAGCTCTCCTTCCAGTCCTCCTGTCTCTGCCTCTTCCTTTCTTTTTCCCGCCCCCCCCCCCCCCAGTCTGAAGAAGAGTCTTGACCCGAAACATCAGTCTGAAGAAGGGTCTCTCCAGCATTTTGTGTCTACCCGAAAGCATCTGCCTATTCCTTCTTTCCACTGGGCAGCGGCTCATCCGCTGAGTTTCTCCCCGCAAGTTTTTTGTAAGTATACTTCGATTTTTTAAGCATCTGCAGTTCTTTCTTAAAAATAGATCTTAGAGAAAAAGGCTGAACCAGTGGGCAGGTATGTTAGAAAACCACGAATCGTCATTGGAACGCCCACAGCCATGATTTTGGCGCTGTTTGGCAAAACGCCTAGGCTGTTCTAATCGCAGATGTTCGCCTAGTAAATCATTAACGAAAAATCGCTGCAAGTGGAAGGCCTTAATAGTTATAATAGTTTTAAAATTACTCTCTCATGTAGCCCCAGGGTTATAAAGCAAACAATTAAAGGTATGTACCTTATTTTTACATTAAATGGGGCGTGTATATAACCCTGTCTATAAAGTTTTCTATAGCGAGTAGTTCATTTTGGGCTTTTTATATCCCGCAGTATTTTTCTCGGCATTTGAGGGCACTAATCCAGCGCGATGTGAACGTTCTAAACCAGCGCGTTCACAGGAACCCACTAGAAAGCCGATTTAAATGGGCATTTATTAACAGCAATTGAACACTAAATTCCTCCATTGGCCTATAAATTAATGATCATATAAAAATCAGTTTTATTGTGAATTATTTGTGAATAATCAACACTAGTTAATCTCTCCTTAAAAATGGGCTTTTGCACAACACAGCTTTTTTGTAGCAAAAATCAATAGGGAAAGATGCTAATTTCCGAGTATGAAAATGGCCCATAACTTTTTTAATACTTGAGATATGAAAGTGAATTTGGTGTCAAATTAAACTTATTGTTATCGTGATAAAAGACATTTTTTAAATCTCTGCTGCTAATTATCCTGCTGAAATTATTTTAAAAAAGGCATGAAAAGGCACATGGCATTCATGGCAAAATCCTGGCTCTAATCATGAGGTACAAGAAGTGAAGAATAGGGTTAAAAAGCAAGCTGCTGGATGAACTCAGTAAGTCAAGCAGCATCTGGGCATGGAAATGGACAGACAACATTTTGGGTTGGGCCACCTCTTCATCTGGTCCCTCACTCCAGTGAGGAAAAGGGCCTGCAATACAAAATAAAACTAGGTAGCATAAAATAAAGTTATTACGCAGCATTATATAACTATACTTCTAGCATTGAGCTACACAGCCATAACGAGGCTCAACATTGGCAGAAGCAGGCCTCAAAGTTATTGATGCACACAGGTATTTGTTGTCACCATTAATGATATTGATTTAATTAACCAATGTCATGTTTTAGGCAATCCAGCCATTGTAAAAACGAGACAAGAAATTCAAACATTGCCAAAGTTGTCCATTGACCATATGACAATTTCTCATCAGATTTCACTGACAGAGATAACTGATTACAGGCAGATGTCTTGATAGTATTGACTCGCTGACAAATCGAAACAAGTAAATTTATGCAAATAAAAAAGGGTCACGTCTATTTGCACCGATCTGGGACAGTCAGCATACTTCATACTGCTAATGAGATTTGGCAAGACAATACACACACAACAAAATGGCTCGAAAGTGCAAATTAATCCAGTCACTGTCAGGCAGGCTGCAGAGTCTAGACTAGCTATGGATAGTGCTGCTGATTCAGTGAACACACAATGTTAACACTCCCATCGATAGACACAAAGTGCTGGAGTAACTCAGCGGGTCATGCAGCATCTCTGGAGAAAAACAATAGGTGACGTTTCAGGTTAGGACCCTTCATCAAGACTCCCTTGTTCAGACAAGACTCAGACCTGGAACTGTCAAGAAAGATTTAGGTTTAGGTTTAAGATTATTGTCATGTGTGAAGAGATACAGTGAAAAATCTTGAAAGCACAGGGACCTGGCCCACCCACGGCAAATGTGAGTTCAACCAAAACATAATGTTACTACTCCAATGTTCAGAAAACCCAGCATGCTGACAATATTGTTCAGACAAGTGCAACAACAACTTGATACTATGTAATGCCTCCACCATACCTAAACGTCACAAACTACTTCACAGGGGCAGAGGCAAACGACATTTGACACATTAGGCAAGTTTACCAGAAACTTGGTTACAGAGATGGCATTAAACATAGAAACATAGAAACATAGAAATTAGGTGCAGGAGTAGGCCATTCGGCCCTTCGAGCCTGCACCGCCATTCAATATGATCATGGCTGATCATCCAACTCAGTATCCCGTACCTGCCTTCTCGCCATACCCTCTGATCCCCTTACCCACAAGGGCCACATCTAACTCCCTCTTAAATATAGCCAATGAACTGGCCTCAACTACTCTCTGTGGCAGAGAGTTCCAGAGATTCACCACTCTCTGTGTGAAAAAAGTTCTTCTCATCTCGGTTTTAAAGGATTCCCCCCTTATCCTTAAGCTGTGACCCTGTGAGTCTGTGGAATAAAGTTAGTTAAATAGATAGAGAGCTGGGAAAGGAGTTCCACAATTTCAAGCCTTGACAGTGGAAGGTTCAGTCAGTCTCCAATGGAAGTCCATTATGTCAGGGGATGCTTGAGCCAGCAGAATTGAAGAAACACGGCAATCTTGGTGCATTGTAAAGCTACATGTGAGTAGTTCAACCTTTCAGTATCTTGGACCCCAGACTTGGAGTATACACAAGTGCAAGTGTTACTTGCATGCAGTAGTAGGACCGCTGAGGTTCGAATGACCATGTCTCTGGAGAGGTGTCACGGTACGTTGAACAGTTTCCCATTAGCTCTGTACATTATTTCCACTCCTGCAGGAAGCTTGATGGAGGTGAGATTTAACGTTGCAGCGAGAATAATTGAGGAAATTGCTGGGACAATGACTCAAGCTTGTTTGACACCTGCCTTCACTTGACTGTATAAAATCATGAGAGGAATAGATCGGGTAGGCGCACAGAGTCTCTTGCCCAGATTAGGGGAATCGAGATCAAGAGGACAATGAAAAAGAGAAACATAGACAATAGGTGCAGGAGTAGACCATTCGGCCCATCGAGCCAGCACCGCCATTCAATGTGATCATGGCTGATCATGCAAAATCAGTACCCCGTTCCTGCCTTTTCCCCATATCCTTTGATTCCGTTAGCCCTAACTCTCTCTTGAACACATCCAGTGAATTGGCCTCCACTGCCTTCTGTGGCAGAGAATTTCACGGATTCACAACTCTCTGGGTGAAAAAGTGTTACCTTATCTCACTCCTCAATGGCCTACCCCTTATTCTTAAACTGTGACCCCTGATTCTAGATTCCCCCAACATCGGGAACATTATTCCCGCATCTAACCTGTCCAATCCCTTAAGAATTTGATATGTTTCATATGTTTCTATGAGACATATGGGCCTGTCCCACTTAGTTGAATGTTGGAATGAAGCCGCCATGGGGAGTAGCGAGAATTCTCGTGCCGTAGGTGCAGTGGTAGTGGGTCGCCAGGAGGTCGTAGGTTCTCGTAGGTTCTCTCCGGTGCTGACCAGTGAATTTCATTGGCTAATTGGGGAAAAAAACGTAAACAGTAGGTTTCAGAACCAATGATGACGAACTGGTAATGTTAATGTTAGTGTGTGTGTGTGTGTGTGTGTGTGTGTGTGTGTGTGTGTGTGTGTGTGTGTGTGTGTGTGTGTGTGTGTGTGTGTGTGTGTGTGTGTGTGTGTGTGTGTGTGTGTGTGTGTGTGTGTGTGTGTGTGTGTGTTCCACTCTGACAGTCGCCGTTCCAGTCGCTGTTTTTCAGCGACCTGCTACGACTTGACAGTCACTGGCAGTCACCTGAAAAACTCTATGACTGACTCCATTAGGACATCGGACTAAAAACATGGTCAAAAAGGCAGATAACTAAGAGGTGAAATAGTTTGGGGAGGCAACTTCAGAATGATCCATGAAGCAATTTGAATCCAAGGAACGGGAAATTCGTTTAAAAAAGTGCTAGTCCAGATGCTGAATAATAATCTAATTTAACAAGATGTTGCTGGGAAGCACCTATCCATTTTCTTTCCCACTGGAAAAGGCATTGTTCAGAAGATTGAGGTAGAAAAGGCAGTGCTTCAACCAAGGAAAACATAGTTCATTGCTAAATGGTCCTAGCTGGATAATTTGGCTGTAAGAGACCTTACTACTTAGATATGTCACCTTAATGTGTGCACAGACACAAGCAACATTGTGGGTGAAGTGAAAGGTTTCATGCTCCCTGGGGAAATTAGCAGCCTAGTGAACTGTTCCACTCTATCATTCTAATGCTGCTGACATGCAGGGAGCTGACGGAGCTTGTTTACATAGAGAGAAGGGCTTGCATCTCTCTAGTGCAGTGGTTCCCAACCTTTTTTTGGCCATGCCCCACCTAATCACCTCTAAAATCCTGATGCCCCCCCTCCCCCCTTTGCTTTCCCTTGAGAGGAAACGGAGGAAATAGATATTATAAGGGTAACTTAGCAAAAGCTCTTTGAATCGCATTTCTAAATCCAATTCAATAAATAAGGTTCTCCCATGACCTCGCGCGCTTCGTGCGACGTGCATGAAGAGCGATGGCGCGGTGATTATGTAATAACTACACAATAAAGACCTTTTTTACCCCCAAAAAAATGATTTACTCAAAATAACATCTGAAACATAAACTACATATGTTTACCTGATGGAAAATCCAAAAAAATAAAAATCGAAAATTTGGACCCAGACCTTCTCAGTCGCCCCCCCCCTTAAAAATCAAATTGCCCCCCTGTGGGGCGTACACCCCACGTTGGGAACCACTGCTCTAGTGCCTTTGCAACTTCAGGATGTATGAGGCGTGGGTGACCTCACTAATGAAGCAAGGCACACCAAACTGCCTTGAGATCAGCAGTGGCAGTGTGGAATAATCGCAAGGCCAGGAAACTGGGTACAGGTCGTTGAGGGTGCCGTCTGTCGAGGTCGGTGGTCGATGAGGTGTGCTGGTGGTCAAGGTCAGCAGTCGTTAAGGGTGCCAGTGGTCGAGGTTGGCAGTCAAGGTTGATGGACGTTGAGAATGCCGATGGTCGAGGTTGGCCTGGCGGTCAAGGTCGGGCTATGTGGGTGCCAGAGGGTGGACCTGCCACTAAGAACAAAGGAGGAGCCAGTGTGGGGAAACCGCCCTGGGGGAGATGGGGCGGGGAGAGCAATGGAGGATGGAGGACCTTCCGGTCAATTGTTGACCTTTTCAACAATTGAAAAATTGCTTGACTGTACGGAGTTTGTACGTTCACCCCGTGAACTCGTGACCTTTCTCTGAGATCTTCAGCTTCCTCCCACACTCCAAAGATGTACTCGTTTGTAGGTTAATTGACTTGGTATAAATGTGAAATTGTCCCTAGTGTGTGTAGGGTATTGTTAATGTGCGGGGATCTGTGGTCAGTGCCGACTCGGTGGGCCGAAGGGCCTGTTTCCGTGCTGTTTCTCTGAACTAAAACTAAACTAAACTCTCTGTACATTCAGCACACATAGTTATAGTAGCAGAATTGGGCCCATCAAGTCTACTCCACCATTCAATCATGGTTGATCTATCTTTCCCTCTCAACCCCATTCTCCTGCCTACTCTCCATAACCCTTCATACCCGTAATAATCTAGCATCTATCTATCTCTGCCTTAAAAATACCCAATGACAGCCTCCACAGCCTTCTGTGGCAATGAATTCCACAGATTCCAGAAAAAATTGCACTACTGAATTCTGAATGGTTAATTAAATCAATATCATTAATGGTGACAACAAATACCTGTGTGCATCAATACCTTTCAGAATTCAGAATAGCTTGATTATTGAATAAAGAAGTGGCCCTTTGAGGAATTATTGTGCAGTTGTCTCCCAAGAGTGTGTCATTGCAAACTGACAATTCACTAGGAGACAGATTGTTGGGGCATACTTACTTTGCACACCTCAATGCAAAACTAGAATGGCAGCAGAAGGAAAATTGCCCGGAGACACAAAAAGGCACCCAATCAGTCTACGCTCATCATCAACAAAGTGATGGAAGTTCTCATCAACAATGCTATCGTGGTACTTAATCAGAAATATCCAATATGGACCAAAGAGCTGATTTCTCGTGGCAAAGTGAGGAAAACTGCCCTTGGTATTAAAGCAGCATTTGGGGGTGGCACAGTGTTGCAGTGGTAGAGTTGCTGCCTTACAGAGCCAGAGATCCAGGTTTGATACTGACTATGGGTGCTTGTCTGTACAGAGTTTGTACATTCTAGAAACATAGAAACATAGAAAATAGGTGCAGGAGTAGGAGTAGGCCATTCAATATGATCATGGCTGATCATCCAATTCAATATCCTGTACCTGCCTTCTCTCCATACCCCCTGATCCCTTTAGCCACAAAGTCCACATCTAACTCCCTCTTAAATGTAAGCCAATGAACTGGCCTCAACTACCTTCTGTGACAGAGAATTCCAGAGATTCACCACTGTCTGTGTGAAAAACATTTTCCTCATCTCGGTCCTAAAAGATTTCCCCTTTATCCTTAAACTGTGACCCCTTGTTCTGGACTTCCCCAACATCGGGAACAATCTTCCTGCGTCTAGCCTGTCCAACCCCTTAAGAATTTTGTAAGTTTCTATAAGATCCCCCCCTCAATCTTCTAAATTCTAGCGAGTACAAGCCGAGTCTATCCAGTCTTTCTTCATATGAAAGTCCTGACATCCCAGGAATCAGCCTGGTGAACCTTCTCTGTACTCCCTCTATGGCAAGAAGATTCTCTCTGTGACTGCGTGGGTTTTCTCCGGGTGCTCCTGTTTCCTCCCACATTCAAAAACGTGAAGGTTTGTAGGTTAATTGGCTTACGTAAAAATATTATCCCTGATGTGTAAGATAGAACTAGTGTACGAATGATCGCTGGTCTGTGTGTATTCGGTGGACCGAAGGACCTGTTTTCACGGTGTATCTCTAAACTAAACTAAGCTAAACTAAAATTTGACCAGATGTCGCAACAAGGAGCCTTGGAAAAATGTAATTCAATGGGCATCATAGGGAAAATGTCCAGTGGTACATAATCGGAAATATCCAAAGTATGAATGTCCATGTTAGGATTCATCAGGATCATTCATTCCAAACCACCCCTGCCCTTGTCTCAACATGGACCAAAGAGCTGATTTCTCATGATTTCTCGGCAGATTTCTCTGTTCACACAAGGGAAGCTGGCTATGAGTGTTGCGAATCGATCATTCTAGTCCCAGGACATTGCTCTGTAGTTGCTCCTCAGAGCAGTGGCCCAAATCCAATTATCTTCGGTTATTTCCTCAATGATTTTTCTTCCACCATTTAGTCAGAAGTGTAGATGGCTAGTGCATGTGCCTTTAACATAGTGACCTCACCACCCTTAACCACTCCCCTTATTAGGTGTATAATTGCATGCTCCCTCCCTTGTGTCTCTCTCTCTAGCTCCGGTGACAGACCACGTACAGCTAGAATAGTAATGATGTGAACAGTTAATAAAACTATAGTTAAGACAATGAGTTGTTGAGACTTCTTTACATGGTGTCAGAAGTGGGATTCGAACCCACGCCTCCAGTTGGAGACCAGACCACTCCCCTTATTAGGTGTATAATTGCATGCTCCCTCCCTTGTGTCTCTCTCTCTAGCTCCGGTGACAGACCACGTACAGCTAGAATAGTAATGATGTGAACAGTTAATAAAACTATAGTTAAGACAATGAGTTGTTGAGACTTCTTTACAAGAAGTACCAATGTTTGCTGATGATTACACAATGTTTCACTCCACTTACATATTTCTATTCCCCAGCAGATGAGGCAGCCCGCACTTGCAAGCAACAAGACCTGGATAGTGGGCAAGTTGCACCGAAGGGCCTCTCTCCATGGTGTATGACTCTATGATTCTAAGACGTAGTTTTAGCAATTTGTATTTCACACCTGCTTCTTGTTTGTGGCTCCACTAATTTACTTTCAACTTCTGGAGGAGCTTGGCATTGTTCAGTGTCGAGTTCCCTGGGGTCTTGGAACCAGTATCAGTACATCAGAATTGCTGATCGCTTTCCTGTTATTATTTGTGGAAAGCTATGCCAACTTGGCTCCGCGTTTCATGTTACACCAGTGACTACATTTTAAATGCACTTCAAAGGTTGTGAAGATCTCTTTGAGTCATCCCGAATTTCTGTAAGGAATTATATAAGTTCTCCTTTGACAACTTTGCAACAACCTTGTTACATAAAGAGCTTATTTCTTTGGATGCAACAATCAGTGAGACAAAAAAGATTCTCATTTGTATGCTGAATTCTCCTCTCTATACATACCAAATATGTAATCATTTTTGTATGCTAGTTAAAAAATCGCTGTGACAACCTAGGTCTCTAATTATAATGGTATAACACTGTTGCTGTCAGTTGTGGAAGATTCAGCCATCTTTAATTTTAAGTAAGATAAAAAAACAAAAGTTTAAGATCATTGTTGTGGGTGTTGGGGCTGGCGGTGAATTAATCCTCTTCAAAATGGCACCTTTCCCACCCTCATTAGTTGCTCTCTCACGTCTGAATCAGAAACCTCTGGGATCAAACCCCAGTTCAGGAGCCCACAAGTGCCGTCAGCTGATGCTCCCCTGGGTAGTACTGAGGGAGTGTTGTATTTCAGGTGTGATGTAAAGACCTCTCAGGTCCCAGGGCACTGTTTTGAAAGTGCAGAGGCACTCCCCATGAGTCCTGGCTAACGTTTTTCTGTCAACCCACTCCGCAGATTAGCTGACAATTTAACACATCCGCTGCTCGTGCAAGCTGATGCATCCTTTTCCTACCCAATAACGGAGACTGCGATTACAAAGTCGTTTGGTGTGCATTACATTCCACTGGGCTCTCCAAAAGAAGGGAGAGGTGCAACATAGTTCTCTTATCAGTTGAATCGTGTTAATTGCTTCAAAACCGGTGTTGCCAATATCTTGTTCAGAAAACACAAATCAACATAAATATTCTATTTAACCATGGTTAGAAGCAAAGAAAAATTCACTGAAGAAGATAGGTCATAGAGTCATAGAGTGATACAGTGTGGAAACAGGCACGTCGGCACAACCTGCCCACACCGGCCCACATGTCCCAGCTACACTGGTCCACCTGCCTGCCCTGGTCCATATCATTCCAAACCGGTCATATCCATGTACCTGTCTAACTGCTTCTCAAACATTGGTATAGTCCCTGCCTCAACTAAAAAAAGTCAAACGGTTCCTATTAAATCGTTCCCCCTTCACCTTAAACCTATGTCCTCTGGTCCTTGATTTGCCTACTCTGGGTAACAGACTCTATGCATCTACTCGATCTATTCCTCTCATGATATTATATATCTCTATAAGATCGCCCCTCATCCTCCAGCGCTCCATGAAATAGTCCCAGCCTACCCAACCTCTCCCTGTAGCTCAGACCCTCTAGTCCTGGCAACATCCTCGCAAATCTTCTTTGTACACTTTCCAGTTTGACAACACCTTTCCTGTAACATGGTACCCAGACCTGAACACAATATTCTAAATGCGGTCTCACCAACGTCTGATACAACTGCAACATGACCTCCCAACTCCAGTGATCCAGTCCAATGTGTTGGACCACTGTTTGTAAGAGTTATCCAGTTACTTATTCTGCCTATCTTGCCACATTGCCCTGCGAATAGTGCTTTTTTTGTTACAGATTTGATTCTCATTTGAAGGTCGCTGTGAATCAATTGTTTGTTGTCAGGCTTTCAGACACTGGAGACCAGTCCCAAATGGTTGCAGACGTCAAGGGGTCTGGATATTATTTGAATCATCCTGACATCTGTGGCTTTGTCTGGGTCAAGGTACCATTAACCTGTTCACTGCCAATTTATTTACACTATTGGCCATGACCCGAGTATACTCAGGGGTGGCACTGAACACAAAGGCCAGAGATGTGCACCAACATTGTTACTCTTCAAGTCACAGCTCGACAACTTGGACATGGATCATCTCACCAAACTTGCCCACATAAAAATCTAAATAACCCTTTTGCAACCAGTGCCCATGCAAGCGTAACCTGCACTGGGCTTCTAACCAGCACTGGGCTTCTACTCGCTGGAGTTTAGAAGGTGGAGGGGGGACCTCATTGAAACTTCCAGAATAATGAAAGTCACAGATAGAGTGGATGTGGAAAGCATGTTTCCACTAGTGGGAGATTCTAGGACCAGAGGTCGTCGCCTCAGAATTAAAGGATGTAATACCTAAATTTGCTGAACAATCCAAGGGAGTACATATTGCAGTTACAAAAACGGCAATGTGGAAACGTGTCGTCATTCATGTCCTAATTATTCTGAACATTAAACTTGAGAGAAGTATATCAAATTATGAGAGGCTATGGTGGGGTAGACAGTCAGAATCTTTTTCCCAGGGTAACATCTTCAACACCGGAAACCACCCTTCACCTACAATGCTTGTGCTGAGCATAATGTCAAATGAAACTAACCTCGTCTGCCTGCATGTGATCCCTATCCCTCCATTCCCAACATTTCATGTGACTATCTAAAAGTGGCTGAAATGCCGTTATTATATTTGCTTCCACCATCAGCTTTGGCAGAACCCAGCATTGAGGTACATCACATTGAAGTGCTGCAATCTTTGTCAGTGATGCCTCTGGACACGTGGTTCAATGTCAAATGTGCATGGCAGCAAGAATGACCAAAACATCACTGTCTTACTGAAGGCATTTAATCCACATTCCTTTGCTGACTAATTGTGGAGTTTGCTTCCTGTTGTATCTTGAGGAATGCAGGGCACAGGTTGCTCCTTTGACCACTCCAGTGAGTTGATGTGGAAATGGTCAGCGAGTAATGGATGGCATCATTGGGTGCGCCATGAACACTGGGCAATATCGGCTGCAATAAGCTGAACCCCACCAGCTTACTATGGTCACTAATCACGCAGAAACTAATCGTTACCATATTCTAACATGCACAACATGTGAAAACCGCTCATAAAGTGGATACACAACAAACTGCAGGTGTTGGAATCTTTAGTAAAAAATTTCAAAGTGCTAGAGTAACCCAATGGGTCGGACAGCCTCTCTGGAGGACATGGATGGGCAATGAATCAGTTCAGGAAGCTCCTCCAGTCATAAAGTGGGCCCATCTTTTCAGTTTCATTCTTTTGTGTTTCTGTGAAACTAGGAAGTTATGGCTTTTGAAGGATGGAAGATACTACATCAGAGACTTGAATCATGCTCCACCTGAAGGTTGGGTGCTACGTTTAAACAGGGACACGTGGGTTTTATGAGAATGGTGTTCAGGATCTTCATTCAGTATCTTTATTTACACGTAGCATGTAAACAACGGCCAGTTTGTATCATTTAGACCAGGAGTCAACAATTAATCAATTGTAATCAATCAAATGTTTTTTTGCACAAAATAGATCAAATAGCAAAGCACCAGTCAATTATTAACGTTTAAGCCTTGGGTTAGTGACACAGAGCTGGTAAACACCAGTCACAACAATTCTAAGCAAGAGTGAAAAGAGGTATTTTACACAAAGATTGTCAATATTTCATCCATGTTTCACGTTTATATATTAATTTTATCTGTAGATCTTCAGCAAAAGAAAAATGCAGTAGGTTGTTCCAGCCACTGGCACAGTTTAGTGATTTAAAATTTCATTGCTTTTCATTGATTGGTAACCTACTACTGTGAAGCTATTGTTGAGTGGTGGTGTTTTGAGCCTCAGGCTGCTACTTGTTGGTGAGCATGTGGTGGGCATATTATTTTGAATTACTGCTACCTTGACTTCTTTAGATGGCTCAAGAAAGTTAGGCATGTCCCCAACAACCCTCATCATCCTCTACATATGTGCCGTAGAACGCATCTTCTCAGGATGCATTACAATCTGATTTGGTAACAGTGCCATGTGTTTCGGACATCAACCACTCACTGTGTAAAAAATTAGTGTTCAGATCCCATTTAAAACTCTTTCCTCGGATTGTTCCAGTCTCTCTCTAATCTGTGGAGGAAGGAATTGCAGATGCTAGTTTAAACCAACTATAGACACAAAATGCTGTAGTAACAGCAGGACAGACAGCATGTCTGGAGAGAAGGAATGGGTGATGTTTCGGGTCAAGACCCTTCTTCAGACTGAAGAAGACTGTTTGAAGAAGGGTCTCGACCTGAAACATCACCCATTCCTTCTCTCCCGAGATGCTGCCTGTCCCGCTGAGTTACTCCAGCATTTTGTGTCTATCTTCTGTCAAACCTGTGTTGTCCCTGTCCTTGGTGAGTGCCTGGGACAGTGTGAGGAGAGATTTACTCTCTGTATCCCCTATGGTGTCTCTGGCCCAGGAAAGTGCAATGGGACAGTGTGGATAGAGCTTTACTCTGTATCTAACCAGTACTGTAGCTGGGGTAAGGAATGGTGTTTAAGATGAAATATTATACCCAAACATCCATGCAGTTTAATCTTAAGCGTTAACCCTTTTTTTCTTCTAAAGTTGCTGCCTGTTCTGCTGAGTGTTTCCATTTCAACATCCATGTGATATTCAGTCCCATTGCCCTCAGTCCAGACACATTGAACCACTCACTGTGTGAGTTCCACATGCACTTACTGGCATTTACCTGTGATTCAAGCTCCTTGTCACAAAGACTAATGCTGCCTTGCTTGTCAAACCACTCACAAAGAGCCAGATAAAGTGCAAGTACTAAACAGACATGGAGTAGAGTCACAACTAGATTCAGCAATCATGTGAGTATGGATACTAGGGTACAAAGTGTTTCTACATAGAGAGTGGTCGGTGCCTGGAAAGCACACCAGAAGTGGTGGTGGAAACATTTAAGACACAATAGTGACACTTAAGAGGGTTTTATATCAGCAATGGATATGCAGAGGATGGAGGAATATGGATCATGTGCAGGCAGAGGAGCTTAGTGTAACTTGGCATCATGTGTGTAATAGACACTGTGAGCTGAAGGGCCTGTTCCTGTGCTGTACTGTTCTACATTACATGTTCTAAAGGCATTTTGTAAATTGTGTCCAAAAAAAACTTAACATTGCTCCTGGGGGCAAGTCATACATGAAGCATTATGCATGTGGGGAGCAACTTACAGAACTGCCAAAGAGCAAATTAATTCCTTCAAACAAGTAAAAGTCTCTTCGCTTCATGCAGACAAGACGGATATTAATTATAGCAAAACAAGCATTCCTGAAGTTAGAAAACAGAATGAAAAGCGCAAGTACAGCGAGGTGGTTCTGACGGCAAGTGGTATACTGGCCTTTATTGCTAGAGGATCAGAGGTCAAGAGTACTGACGTCTTACTATAGCTATGCAAACCAAGAAATGGTGTACACAACCAGGTTCTGATGCATCTAGTTTCCAACAACCATCAGGTTCCTGCCCAAACCTACCTTGACAAATGGGACACTCGGTACTACCTCTTGCACGGCCATGGACTTAAGGGCCTGTCCCACTGTACAAGCTAATTCAAGAGTTCTCCCGGGTTTCCCCCGATTCGAACTGGGAGAATTACGGCAATATCTGCTCGTAGGTACTCGGGGCTCTCGTGGAGAGTTTTCAACATGTTGAATTTTCAACATGTTGAACAAATCTTCACGAGTTTTCATGAGCTTACCGCGTTTCCCGAGTACCGGCCGTTAGCGTTACGAGCCACTAAGAGACGTCCCGAGCTCCAACGTACCAGCTACGCACATTCTACGTGCTTACCACGAGTTTGATTTTCTTTTAAACTCGGGAGAGCTCTTGAATTACCTCGTACAGTGGGACAGGCCCTTTACTTTCTAATTATGTTTTGCACAGTCTGTTTCTTTTCACTGTCTTGAAGCGTTTATATGGCAATCATGTGTAATTTATGTTTTCATTTGTTTGTCTGAGTACATGTGCGTGCGATGCTGCTGTAAGCAAGATTTCCATTGTACCTGTACCACACGGTATTTGTGCATTAGAAATTGTGTACAGTGTCTGAATTGTGTATAGGTGATGTTTTGTGGTCTTGACACGAAACATCACCTATTCCTTTTCTCCAGAGATGCTGTCTGACTCCAGCTTTATGTGTCTAATTTGTGTCCATTTCTGGTCTTCTGACCTAAGCTAAGATATGTTTTCTATGAAGGGGTGTGGCTAAGAGTCACCAAATTGGTTCCGAGGATGGCTGGCCGGCCATGTTACATGAGGAAAGAGGGAGACTCTGTTCTGTTTATAAATAATAATAATAATAATAATAATAATAATAATAATAATAATAATAATAAACTTTATTGCGGACTCAAGGTCCAGACAAGGGGCAACATTACATAAAAATATATTACATATCAAATATCATAAATATATATAAAATCATGGTATATCACATAAAAACATCATAATTTATATTTAACAAAAACCCACAATACTTAAGTTAAAAATCCAGATTAAAAGATGATCAATGTCCTACAACGAGACAACGATACCAGTGTCTCCACAGCTGGGATTCGTAGCGTGTAGTGCTAACCCTTATGTTTGTCAAGGCCACAATAAGCACATTTTTAGAGTCATTTATCCTGCAAATGAATTTATACATTTGGTGTCTTAGGATAGCTTCGAAAGTACTGACTCCTGCAGCCACAAACATATTACTGGCACTACACCATCTAGGTTGCCTTAGCAGTGTTCTCATGGCATCGTTATATGCCACCTTTAGTCTCTGCATATTTGTCTTTAAATAGTTCGACCACAGGTGCGTAGTGTTGAGTGGTGTGCAGTATGCGCTAAATAGCGACATCTTCACCACATCTGCACATGCACCAAATTTCATTAACAATGAAAGGTTTATTGAAGCATATAACATTCTCCCCACATCAGGATAAGGGGTTGAATTCTTACTTCTTAGATGAGGAGAAATTCCTTCATTCAAATGGTGGGGGGGAGGGGAGCTGTGTGTGTGGGGGGGGGGGGGGGGGTTAAACCTTTGATGATCCCTCCGCGAGAAGGCTGTGGAGACAGTCATTATATTCAAAGCAGAGATTTCTGTATGTTGGTGAAATCTGAGCATATACGAGATTGTGCAGAAAGATGGCATTGAAGTAGATGATTATCCGTGATCTCACTCCATGGTGGAGCAGGCTCAAGGAGTCCATTGGCCTACTCTGGCCAGTATTTATTTTGCTCTTCTATTCCTGTATATCTGCCAACTGTCCTGCCGCATCATTAATAATGCAGTGAGACATGCAAACAGTGCTGGAAAAGTGGACATTGAATCATTTGTGATTAAGCCATTTAATCACTTCAGTGTTTCCAGTTGGAGAGTTGATGCACTGAAAGCCACATTAGAATCGGTGCACATATCATGTCTTCAGTTTCTCCACACAATATCCAAAGATATTCATTATGTTTCTTTCCAGATGAGATCAGGTTGGCTGAACTTTGAGAAGCCATCAAGAGCTATCTTATCCAATCTTTTTATCAAAGGAGCTTTGGGATCCATCAAGGGCACAGCCGGCTCCATCACTGTCTCAAGAAGGTGGCATCTATCATCAAGGATCCCCACACCGTCCGGCCCTCTTCTCACTGCTCCCATCGGCAAGAGGCACCACCGCCTGAATTCCCACACCACCAGGTTCTGATACATCTAGTTTGCAACAACTATCAGCTTCCTGCCCAGCCCTAAACCTACCTTGACAATGGAACACTGGGGACTACCTCTTGCACTGCCATGGACTTAAGGGCCTGTCCTATGAGCATGCGACTCCATGCGGCAAGTGCGAGCTAAAGAGCCTGTCCTATCAGCATGTCAAACGAGCATGCGACTCCATGCGGCAAGCCGGGCCTAACGTGGTCGCTTGAGCCATAGGGCCTCGCGGGGCCAGTCCCACTTCGATTGCCGGAGCCATATGGAGTTGTGCGGAGCTAGTCCCGACATCGCGCGGGGCTCCGAACGCACCGCCTCGACGCCGTACATCACGCGCGAACCTCCCGCGAACTTCGCTCGAACTTGTCACTCACTCGACCTCCGCGCGGCCCCCGCTTCTGGTTTGGTTGCGCTTGCCGCATGCAGCCGCATGCTCGTTGGACAGGCCCATTAGGTCGCGCTTGCCGCATGGAGTCGCATGCTCGTGGGACAGGCCCTTAACTTTCTAATTATGTTTTTACAAATTGTTTTTTTTGCACAGTCTGTTTCTTTTCACTGTCTTGAAGAGTTTATGTGGCATTTATGTATAATTTATGTTTTCATTTGTTTGGCTGAGTACATGTGCGTGTGATGCTGCTGTAAGCAAGATTTCCATTGTACCTGTACCCACACGGTACTTGTGCATATGAGCAATAAATTCAACTTGACTTGAGTTGAGTAGATTTGACTTGACTCCCTGTGTTAGATCCGTGCTGTCCTTGCCCTGGGAGAATGAAATAGCCAGTGTGGAGGGATCTTTATTCTGTCTCCCACAATCTGTACAAATTGGCAGCAACACATCCTCTTCGATAATCATCAGCACAGGAATACCTTAAGGCTAACCGCTCTACACATTCGGTTATTTAGATTGATTGATTGAAAAGTACAGCATGGAAACAGGCCCTTTGTCCACTGAGTCCACCCTGACCATCGATCACCCATTCACATTAGTTATATGTGATCGATATTTGCTTCCATTCTCTAGTGTAATTCACAGAAGCCAATTAACCTGCAAACCTGCGTGTCTTTGGGATGTGGAAGGAAACTGAAGCATCAAGAAGAATCCCATGTAGTCACAGGGAGAACGTGCAAACTCCACACAGATAGCACCCGAGGTCAGGATCGAACCCGAGTCTCTGGCACTGTGCTGCAGTAGATCCACCAAATTTTGTCACTGTGCCACGTTAAAGCGCCACAGTGCTGCCCTTAGATGAGCAATTACCATCTGTCCACCACCAGTCCTCTCTTCACTTCCCCCTCTGTGGAATAAAAATTGTCCCTATTTTTCACACCTTTGACAGCAACTCGTGAAGCAGAAAACTATCTCTTCATCTCACTCTGTCTGAATTTGTTGGCAAACAATTATCCCTGTGTCCTCTGGATTCAGAGCTCCCTGAAGATTTCTCCCTTCCAAAATCCCTTCACTGTTTCTGCTAAATCTGTTTATCTTGAGCGTTTCTGTTAATCCCTTCCCCCATCTTCACTGCTCCAAGGATATCCAACCCCACATTTCTGGTTATTTGTGCTCTGTGCCTATCTGTGAGTGGCCCTTCCCCACAGTGGCTCTTTGATTCCTGCCTCAAAATGGCTGTGAAGGCATTGCACGTACCTCCTTGAAGAGTGAAACTGGAATGGAGTGGATGCGATGTTTCTGCTTGAGCCAGCGACAGCAGTCTTGTCTGAGGCAAATATTCACGCTGCGCCTGACTGCAAAGTGTAGTGCTACTCAGCATTGATCAGCTTACTGCCAATGCTCAAGTGGAAGAGCATTTTGGACCTTTGATTACAGGAGTATCATAGGGTTCATTGTAAGCAGTGGGTTATGAAAATTATTTCAGGACCCCTGATGTTCCAGAGAAGCATCTAAATGAGCTTTGGTCATTAATAACAGTGGAAAGCAAGTTAACATTTTTATCATTACTATTCAACTCAAAAGTTGTAATTCTGTATTAAATTTATTAATTGACTCATATCTAGTTTGACTAAAGGACTGGAATATTAACATGAAATGAATACAAATCATGATTAATAGCCTGAAAATATAGCGTAAGGAAATGTTCAGTGGAAACGCTGACATAATTTTGTGAATTGCAGCTCGCTGGGGAGTTATGTCACTTCAGAGCCAGAATATGCTGGGTTGCGTCCGACCTCAGGATCAAAATGTAGCCTTGCACTGAATATTTTTTATGTATATGAAAGTTTATGAAGTTCATGAAGTTTTATGAATAAGTTTATTGGCCAAGTATTCACATACAAGGAATTTGCTTTGGTGCTCTGCCCGCAAGTGACAGCGTGACATACAGTGACAGTTAGGAATGACACATAAAACATTAAACATTAATAGTTAAACATTAATGCCAGTGCATTACTGAAGGGACGCAGGTTTGTCTGAGTTGTATAGGGCTATCAAGTCATAAAACAATGCAGAACACAACCAGGCCAAGTTGGCATACTGGGCTAGTCTCATTTGCCTGCATTTGGCCCATAGTCCTCTATCCATATCTCTGCCCAAATGCCTTTTAGAAACATAGAAAATAGGTGCAGGGGTAGGCCATTCGGCCCTTCGAGCCAGAACCACCATTTAATATGATCATCCAAAATCAGTACCCCATTGCTGCTTTCCCCCCCCCATCCCTTGATTCCGTTAGCCCGAAGAGCTATATGTAACTCTCTCTTAAAAACATCCACTGAATTGGTCTCCACTGCCATCCGTGGCAGATAATTCCACAGATTCACAACTCCCTGGGTGACAAAGTTTTTCCTCATCTCAGTCCTAAATGGCCTCCCCCTTATTCTTACACTGTGACCCCTGGTTCTAGACTTCCCCAACATCGAGAACATTTTTCCTACATCTAGCCTGTCCAATCCCTTAAGAATAGAAACATAGAAACATAGAAATTAGGTGCAGGAGTAGGCCATTCGGCCCTTCGAGCCTGCACCGCCATTCAATATGATCATGGCTGATCATCCAACTCAGTATCCCGTACCTGCCTTCTCTCCATACCCCCTGATCCCCTTAGCCACAAGGGCCACATCTAACTCCCTCTTAAATATAGCCAATGAAAACTGGCCTCAACTACCCTCTGTGGCAGAGAGTTCCAGAGATTCACCACTCTCTGCGTGAAAAAAAGTTCTTCTCATCTCGGTTCTAAAGGATTTCCCCCTTATCCTTAAGCTGTGACCCCTTGTCCTGGACTTCCCTAACATCGGGAACAATCTTCCTGCATCTAGCCTGTCCAACCCCTTAAGAATTTTTGTAAGTTTCTATAAGATCCCCTCTCAATCTTCTAAATTCTAGAGAGTATAAACCAAGTCTATCCAGTCTTTCTTCATAAGACAGTCCTGACATCCCAGGAATCAGTCTGGTGAACCGTCTCTGCACTCCCTCTATGGCAATAATGTCCGTCCTCAGATTTGGAGACCAAAACTGTACGCAATACTCCAGGTGTGGTCTCACCAAGACCCTGTACAACTGCAGTAGAACCTCTCTGCTCCTATACTCAAATCCTTTTGCAATGAAAGCTAACATACCATTCGCTTTCTTTACTGCCTGCTGCACCTGCATGCCTACCTTCAATGACTGGTGTACCATGACACCCAGGTCTCGCTGCATCTCCCCCTTTCCCAATCGGCCACCATTTAGATAATAGTCTGCTTTCCTATTTTTGCCACCAAAATGGATAACCTCACATTTATCCACATTATACTGCATCTGCCAAACATTTGCCCACTCACCCAGCCTATCCAAGTCACCCTGCATCTCCTAGCATCCTCCTCACAGCTAACACTGCCCCCCAGCTTAGTGTCATCCGCAAACTTGGAAATATTGCCTTCAATTCCCTCATCCAGATCATTAATATATATTGTAAATAGCTGGGGTCCCAGTACTGAGCCTTGCGGTACCCCACTAGTCACTGCCTGCCATTGTGAAAAGGACCCGTTTTCTCCTACTCTTTGCTTCCTGTTTGCCAGCCAGTTCTCTATCCACATCAATACTGAACCCCCAATGCCTTGTGCTTTAAGTTTGTATACTAATTTCTTATGTGGGACCTTGTCGAAAGCCTTCTGGAAGTCCAGATACACCACATCCACTGGTTCTCCCCCTATCCACGCTACTTGTTACATCCTCGAAAAATTCTATAAGATTCGTCAGACATGATTTACCTTTCATAAATCCATGCTGACTTTGTCCAATGATTTCACCACTTTCCAAATGTGCTGCTATCCCATCTTTAATAACTGACTCTAGCAGTTTCCCCACTACCGATGTTAGACTAACTGGTCTGTAATTCCCCATTTTCTCTCTCCCTCCCTTCTTAAAAAGTGGGGTTACGTTTGCTACCCGCCAATCTTCAGGAACTACTCCAGAATCTAAAGAGTTTTGAAAGATTATTACTAATGCATCCACTATTTCTGGAGCTACTTCCTTAAGTACTCTGGGATGCAGCCTATCTGGCCTTGGGGATTTATCGGCCTTTAATCCATTCAATTTACCCAACACCACTTCCCGACTAACCTGGATTTCACTCAATTCCTCCAACTCCTTTGACCCGCGGTCCCCTGCTATTTCCGGCAAATTATTTATGTCTTCCTTAGTGAAGACGGAACCAAAGTAGTTATTCAATTGGTCCGCCATATCCTTGTTCCCCATGATCAACTCCCCTGTTTCTGACTGCAAGGGACCTACATTTGTTTTAACTAATCTCTTTCTTTTCACATATCTATAAAAACTTTTGCAGTCAGTTTTTATGTTCCCTGCCAGTTTTCTTTCATATTCTATTTTTCCTTTCCTAATTAAGCCCTTTGTCCTCCTCTGCTGGTCTTTGAATTTCTCCCAGCCCTCCGGTATGCTGCTTTTTCTGGCTAATTTGTACGCATCATCCTTCGCTTTGATACTATCCCTGATTTCCCTTGTTATCCATGGATGTACTACCTTCCCTGATTTATTCATGAATATTACATGTTTCTATAAGATATCCTCTCATCCTTCTAAATTCCAGTGAATATAAGCCCAGTCGATCCTTTCTTTTCTCTTCTGAAAGCTGTAATTATTTCCACTTCTATAGCTTCCTCTGGCAGATCGATCATCCCATGTAAGGAGTGAAAAAGTAGCTCCTGAGGTCCCTCTTAAATCTCTCCTCTCCCTCTTAAAGCCTGTGGCTTCTAGTTTTGGAATCCTCTGCCCAGGGAAAAGGACCCTGAATGTTTGATTTTTCCATGCCCCTCATAATCTTGTACACCCCAATAAAGTCACACTCCAGTCTCTTACGCTCCAAAGAAAAAAGTCTCAGCCTATCCACCTGTAACTGAAGCCTGCAAGCCAAGCAACATCCTGATGAATCTCTTCTTCACCCTTCCCGACTCAATGACATCCTTCCTATAGCAGGTTAATCAGAACTCCACACAGTACTCCAAATGTGTGTCTCACCAATGGCTTGTTCAGCTATCTTCTGAATTGCTGTCTTTCAGGTGAGGTTTCAAATTGTGATCTGCTCAGTATTATGTGAAAGATCCTATGGCCACTTTGGGAAGACAATCACTTCTCCTGCCCTGATAAATCCTACATTGTACTCGATGAAGTCCCGGTTGGATTGCAGCTGGTGGCATCCGTTGGTTAAATGGTACTTGGGGCACTGGGGCTTCCTGAAATCATGGCATTCATTATTACTTAAATAACAATTGGCACCAAAGCATTACTAACATTACAGCAGAATCTCTAACCCCCTCACAATAACTAACAGGGTAACACATAATAGCATCACTTCCCTTAGCCCATTCGTTGATAGCTTTTGGGATCCCAATGAAGTTATGAGTTCCTCCCAAAACGTCACAATGTTTGTTCTCCCAACAAATAGACCAAAAGGACTGATGTGCTTCAAGAAACCAACTCACCACCATCTTCTCAAGTTTAATTAAGCATGGACAAAAGACGGCACAGTGGAGCAGTGGTAGAATTGCTGCCTTACAGGGCCAGAGCTCCAGATTTGATCCTGACTATGGATGCTGTCTGTACGGAGTTTGTAGGTTCTCCCTGAGACGGCATCTGTTTTCTCTGGGTGCTCCAGTTTCCTCCCACATTCCAAAGACGTACAGGTTTGTAAGTTACTTGGCTTCTGCAAATTGTCCCTAGTGTGTAGGATAGAATTAGTGTACGGGGTGATCGTTGGACAGCGTGGACCAATTGTATCTCTAAACTAAACTAAATTAAACACAGTCTTGTCAGCAATGCCCAGATTCTGAAAACAAAATCATGAAAAATCATCTGTACCAAGAATAATTTAATATGGGAAACTTTGCTTGCTGAGACTAACTGAGATTCCATCATACTAATTATAGACAGGCAAGAAACCATCCCAATGTCCACAGTAACATTTAATCCCCAACTAAAAGCAGGTCATGAAGAAATGGTCTCAGTTCTGTTTGAGAGACCGTATTGTATAATAAATTGGGTTTAAGCATTTCCCTACAAGTGACTACATTTCAAATGTCATTTTTTTGTTACCAAAGCAATTTGAAATGCCCTCAGGGACAGCGCTGCTAGAATAAATGCATTTGTTTCCTGTTCTTTCCTACCACACCAGTGGCCTTGACTGTAATTTACTTCAATGTATGCACTGTAGAAGAAAATGAGCAGTGGCTTCATAAAGAAAGATCAGCTATTTTTCCAGAATGTTACAATTGAGGCAAAGTACAAGGACAATCATTGGAAATATGCCCTTTTTACACACAAATAAAAACCAATCCAAAGATTTGTGCATCATATAACCATATAACCATATAACAATTACAGCACGGAAACAGGCCATCTCGGCCCTACAAGTCCATGCCGAACAAATTTTTTTTCCCTTAGTCCCACCTGCCTGCACTCATACCATAACCCTCCATTCCCTTCTCATCCATATGCCTATCCAATTTATTTTTAAATAATACCAATGAACCTGCCTCCACCACTTCCACTGGGAGCTCATTCCACACCGCCACCACTCTCTGCGTAAAGAAGTTCCCCCTCATATTATCCCTAAACTTCTGTCCCTTAATTCTGAAGTCATGTCCTCTTGTTTGAATCTTCCCTATTCTCAAAGGGAAAAGCTTGTCCACATCAACTCTGTCTATCCCTCTCATCATTTTAAAGACCTCTATCAGGTCCCCCCTTAACCTTCTGCGCTCCAGAGAATAAAGACCTAACTTATTCAACCTATCTCTGTAACTTAGTTGTTGAAACCCAGGCAACATTCTAGTAAATCTCCTCTGTACTCTCTCTATTTTGTTGACATCCTTCCTATAATTTGGCGACCAAAATTGTACACCATACTCCAGATTTGGTCTCACCAATGCCTTGTACAATTTTAACATTACATCCCAGCTTCTAATCTCAATGCTCTGATTTATAAAGGCTAGCATACCAAAAGCTTTCTTTACCACCCTATCTATATGAGATTCCACCTTCAAGGAACTATGCACGGTTATACCCAGATCCCTCTGTTCAACTGTATTCTTCAATTCCCTACCATTCACCATGTACGTCCTATTTTGATTTGTCCTGCCAAGGTGTAGCACCTCACATTTATCAGCATTAAACTCCATCTGCCATCTTTCAGCCCATTTTTCCAAATGGCCTAAATCACTCTGTAGACTTTGGAAATCCTCTTCATTATCCACAACACCCCCTATCTTGGTATCATCTGCATACTTACTAATCCAATTTACCACACCTTCATCCAGATCATTGATGTACATGACAAACAACAAAGGACCCAACACAGATCCCTGAGGCACCCCACTAGTCACCTGCCTCCAACCCGATAAACAGCCATCCACCATTACCCTCTGGCTTCTCCCATTCAGCCACTGTTGAATCCATCTTGCTATTCCTGCATTTATACCCAACATTTGAACCTTCTTAACCAACCTTCCATGAGGAACCTTGTCAAAGGCCTTACTAAAGTCCATATAGACAACATCCACTGCTTTACCCTCGTCAATTTCCCTAGTAACCTCTTCAAAAAATTCAAGAAGATTAGTCAAACATGACCTTCCAGGCACAAATCCATGTTGACTGTTCCTAATCAGACCCTGTTTATCTAGATGCTTATATATATTGTCTCTAAATCATATCATCATATATAAATTTGCTGGTGTTCACTATATCAGGGGATTGTTAGTACTGGAGCTTTAGATTAGTGTCATCTGGTGAGCAAGTGGGAAATTGGAGCTCTCCCCAACATTCACTTGGATGGGAGCATTAGCTCAAATTTTACAACTGAGAGGCTGGACTCTAGGGTCAATAGGGAAGTATAATTATTTGTGGGGAGGGGGGGTGGGGGTGGTTAGATAGAAGGCTCGAAGTGATTACTGCTGAGGGTGAAACAAGAGGTCGCTAAGAGAGCCGGATCATAAGATCATATGAGATAGGAGCAGAATTAGGCCATCAAGCCTACTCCACCATTCATCATGGCTGCTCTACCTCTCCCTCCTAACCCCATTCTCCTGTCTTCTCCCCATAACCTCTGGCATCTGTATTAATCAAGAATCTATCAATCTCTGCCTCAAATATATCCACTAGCTTGGCCTACACATCCTTCTGTGGCAAAGAATTCCATAGATTTACCACCCTCTGACGAGAGAAATTCCTCAAATGTTCTTCCTAAAAGAACATCCTTTAATTCTGAGGCTATGACCACCAGTCGTAGACTCTCCCACTAGTGGAATCATCCTCTCCACATCCTCTCTATCAAAGCCTTTCACTATTCTCTATGTTTCAATGAGGTCACCCCTTATTCTTCTAAACTCCAGCGAGTGCAGGCCCAGTGCCATCAGTTATCCTGAGGTGGGAATTGCTCCCATGAGTGGGAACACCACAGATCGAACTAACCCACAGGCTGTGAAAATGCAAGGGTACTCTCCTTGCAATCTGTCAATGGGCCAAAGTTGTTACAGGTAGGTTCAAGCTGGTACAAATTGAGACGAGTTGCTGGGTGCTGATAATCTAATTTCCACCTCTCATCTTCTTCCTTCACCTTGTTTCCAATTTATTATATTTGACCTGAACCTTTAATGAAATTTAAAATTTAATATCAAGAGGCTGCACACTTTTGGGTCATTTTCATAGTATTTCCAAATCCTGTCTGCACTGCTATTTAGTGCTGCTTTCCCCAGACTTAACATCGTACAGTAACCACAGTGTCATTAGCCTTTACCCATCCTTCATTCCAGACCACATTATTGGCCATTGATTCCCAATAGATCACGGGACAATTGATTAAGGGTATGAATCTTACAGCACAGCGCCTGAAAACTGAAGAGTGCCTAATGTTATGCTTCTGTTTATGAAGGGCTGTAAAGAAAAAGCTGGGAACTCTAGACCAATAAGTCTAATATTTGTAGTAGAACAGTTACTGAAGAGTATCATGAGGGATAAGATATACATGAATATGGAAAGGCAGGGTTTGATTAAGGTAGGCAGCATGGTTGTGTGTGGGGGAGATCATGAGATAAGTAAACCATGAGGTGTGTATGCTCTTCATCCCCTTCTTTCAATATAGTGTGCATTTTCAGACATTCTTGGCCTAGAGGTCAAGAGAGTCAAGAGAGAGATAGATTTAGTTGTTTTCAAGAGAGGTAGATTTAGCTCTTTGGGCTAAATACATCAAGGGATATGAGGACAAGGCAGGAACGGGGTACTGATTTTAAATGGTCAGCCATGATCATATTGAATGGCGGTACTAGCTCGAAGGGCTGAATGGCCAACTCCTGCACCTATTTTTCTATGTTCTGTGGTTCTATCCAATATTATGTCCTGAGGAAAGAAGTCCCCAATCCCCCCAAGAGCAAAGTGGGTCATTGCACCACTCCACCAACATAGGCACAATGAAGGAAGGGCTCCCTCCATAACCATATAACCATATAACAATTACAGCATGGAAACAGGCCATCTCGACCCTTCTAGTCCGTGCCGAACACGTATTCTCCCCTAGTCCCATATACATGCGTTCAGACCATAACCCTCCATACCTTTCCCGTCCATATAACTATCCAATTTATTTTTAAATGATAAAAACGAACCTGCCTCCACCACCTTCACTGGAAGCTCATTCCACACAGCCACCACTCTCTGAGTAAAGAAGTTCCCCCTCATGTTACCCCTAAACTTCTGTCCCTTAATTCTCAAGTCATGTCCCCTTGTTTGAATCTTCCCTACTCTCAGTGGGAAAAGCTTATCCACGTCAACTCTGTCTATCCCTCTCATCATTTTAAAGACCTCTATCAAGTCCCCCCTTAACCTTCTGCGCTCCAAAGAATAAAGACCTAACTTGTTCAACTTTTCTCTGTCACTTAGTTGCTGAAACCCAGGCAACATTCTAGTAAATCTCCTCTGTACTCTCTCTATTTTGTTGACATCCTTCCTATAATTAGGCGACCAAAATTGTACACCATACTCCAAAATTGGCCTCACCAATGCCTTGTACAATTTTAACATTATATCCCAACTTCTATACTCAATGCTCTGATTTATAAAGGCCAGCACACCAAAAGCTTTCTTTACCACCCTATCTACATGAGATTCCACTTTCAGGAAACTGTGCACAGTTATTCCCAGATCCCTCTGTTCACCTGCATTCTTCAATTCCCTACCATTTACCATGTACGTCCTGTTTTGATTTGTCCTGCCAAGATGTAGCACCTCACACTTATCAGCATTAAACTCCATCTGCCATCTTTCAGCCCACTCTTCCAACTGGCATAAATCTCTCTGTAGACTTTGAAAATCTACTTCATTATCCACAACCCCACCTATCTTAGTATCATCTGCATACTTACTAATCCAATTT